>NC_046163.1:9979101-10279101 GCF_011064425.1 Rattus rattus | reverse complement strand
CAGGGACTTTGGGCTGATCTCTGAGCCTTTTATTTGCACTCTGGCTTGTCTGAAAACAGCTTTCAGCATCTTTATTGTTTACTGTTGGAGGAAGGGCCTAGTGAATCTGATCAGTTTCAGGAACTTCCTGAAGCTATTTTTGTTGTTTATGTCTTAAGAAAATTTCCTGGGAGATGGAATCTTTCAATCTGGGAGGAAATTGCTACAACAGGCAGAGAGAGAGAGAGAGAGAGAGAGAGAGAGAGAGAGAGAGAGAGAGAGAGAGAGAGAGCACGCGCCAAGGTTATGTTTCATTTTTATCTAAGTGTGGTTATGTTTCATTTTATCTAAGTGTATACTGGCAACACAATAGTGTGTGTGTGTGTGTGTGTGTGTGTGTGTGAATGTGAGTGTACATATTCATCCATATATATATATATAATACAGATGTATATGTAGGTGGTTATATATGTATATTAATTCAAAATTCTTATGTGAAAGTAATGAATTCGCTGACAGGTTATCTGTAGCAACTGTAATCACAAATTCAGTTTATACATACGGCATCCTCAGCACGCTTAATTTTCTATAAAATTATTGGTACATTAAGGAAACCACCCTTTTAGAGATAATTAGCAATTTGATTGGAAAATTCCCCTTTTCACCAAAGACTGGAATGCATGCAAATGACACTGCAGCCATAATTCCTGGCTGCCTTCCCTTCATTATTTCCTTTAGCAAGCACACCCCTGTGTACTTCAGTACACAGCAGCTGTTACGTGTCCAGCAGCAAAGGAATGAATAGGGGAAAGAAGGAAGGAAAATAGGCACAAGTGTAGATGATCGTATTAATGAATTAAGCGAGTCTCGGAGGCAGCTGTGATGTTTTTCTCTGTCTCTGCGTTTTTGCTCCTCTAAGTCTCTATATTAGGGGTTAATGGATGACCTCCAACTTCCCCTTGGGTCAAGGTGGCAATGATAATCCTCTCCTCATATTTCTACTTTTAACCCACCCGTTCTGTTCACACTTAGAGTGAGTTTTCTATGAGCAGCACACAGCTGGATCATTTTCTCAAATCCACTCTATGGATCAGATTTTAGTTTTATCTATGTATGCGTGTTTGTGTCTCTGCGTGTATGTGTAGGAGTCTTCTCTGGGAGGATGAGGGTGTTGGATTCCCTGGAACTGGAGGTACAGGCAGTTGTATGCTACCCAGTGTGGATGCCGCAATGCAAGCCTGGGTCTTCAGCCAAAGCAACAAGTGTTTGCTAAACCACTGAGCCATTTCTCTGGCCGAACTCTGAGTTTTTAATTGGTGTTTAGAGGTCATTTGCTGTCAGCCGAGCTACTGATGTCTCATAGCTTGTGTGTCCTTTGTTGTTGTTTTCGCTCTCCCATCTTACGTTTCATCATCTCCCCCTGCTTCTATCCTGTGGGTGTTGAAACAGCTTTTAGGATCGCTTGTGATTTATTTATATCCTTCTTTGAGTGTCTCTGTCTGGATGTCTTTTTTAGTGTCTTCTCAAGTTATAATCTCACAGATATAGCTCTGTTGCAGTTGCCAATTAATGCTGCTCAAATTGACGGATCAAATCCTGTTCCTTGCTACCCACTCCAATGTTCTGGGTTCCTGAAACAAAGACAGACACACACACACACACACACACACACACACACACACACACACACCGCCTTATATTTTAATATGCTTGCTTTAAACAGCTCAATGGCTGTGCCACTCCCAAACCTACACTTGGCTAATACCTCCCCTTGGCCCTGCCCTATTCCTGAGTTATTACTTACTAAAATCTCTATTCTATCTTTGCTACCCTAGACTCAGTCGGGGAGGAGGGGGACGTGGGGCCGCTCTTTCTCAGCTTTTACAGATTGGTATGCTCTCTCTTCTGCACCTCTCAGACCTAGTCCTTACTCCTTTCCTGGCATAGCAGTTCTAAAATCCTTCCTCTCCCAGTAAAGTCCTGCCTCTGTCTCCCTGCCCAGCCATTGGCCACCGCTGGCAACTTTATTTACCAATCAGAAGTAACTGGGGGGCAGAGACCTTCAGTGTCTTACATGTGGATTCTCTTGCAATTTTGGGAACCCAATTAACACAATACAAACATTAGACCAAATCCACAACATAGCTCATTGACTGACTGGAGAAATTTTATTCTTCTGCCTGTCCCCTCCCCCATTTATAATGTAAATGTCTTGATTTTTCTCCATGTACTTTTAGAAACATGTCACACAGTGTTATTATTTTTGCTTCAATTGTCAAACTATTTTGAAAACACTAAGGCTTACTGTATTAATTCAAGCTCTTCTTTCTTACTGCTGTTCTAGGATTCACTCTGTAAATAAGCATTGTCCTTCCTTCCTTTCTTCCTTCCTTCCTTCCTTCCTTCCTTCCTTCCTTCCTTCCTTCTTTCCTCTTTCCCTCCCTTCCCCTCTTTTCTTCCCTTCCCTCATTTCTTTCTCAGGATCATATAGTCCAGGCTAGTACAGACCTCTCTATGTAGTGAGGGCCAGCCTTGAACTCCTGTTTCTGTCTTTACTCCCCAGGTGCTGGATGACAGGTAAGCATTATTATTCCCCACTATCATGTGACATTTTGTTGTGCTTACTGTACACTGCTTGATGTTGTAGTATATATTGTGATTACAATAGCCAAGCAAATTAACATCTATGGCCTGTAATTTATTACATTTTAGCATATATTCTTTGGTAATTTCCTACATGAACACAGTCATTTTATATCCTATCCATCCACCACTCGCCCACTTTCCATTTTGAAAGGACGTACATGGATCAGTGCAAGACACATCAAGACCAGGTTTTCAGCACAAAGGAGATTTGCCCCAGGACAAATGGACAGGAAATGAGACAGAGACAGGAGACAGAGGATGAGGGAGAAGGGAACCGGAACAAGGGAGAGGGGGAAGGGATACTTGCCTGGGAGCAAGAAAAGACTACTTCTGGCTAGAGAGACAGACATGGCCCACAGGCAAATGGCAGTTTAAAGGGAAAAAGGGAAACCCTTCAGGGCTTTAGGGGTTTAGTGTTAGCATGAGTGGCTTTGTTTTGACTGAGTCTATAGATTAGAGCAGTCAAAGGGGAACTTTTGATTGCTAACCTTCAATACTTTGGTAGCTGGACCTTGGTGGTCCCCATTTCTATCTTGGTGGTCAGCCTCAGAAGGAGGAAGTGGCCAAGTAAGCAAATAGACCTTGGGGGCTGCCTTTAGGAATGTGATCTGACACTTTAGCATGGCAGAGGGAATTGGGGAGGGGCAAGGCCTGCCAGAGCCATGTTTGCCTTCCTAGTTTACTCTTTGTGTGTGTTTGGTAAGAGAAACAAAGTCCGTTGGCAGAATTCCTACCCTCGATGAAGTATTATGAAAAACGGTCCTCATGCCTCAGTCAGAGGTCCGGCTTTATTGAGCCACTCCAACTGCAGGACTGTATCGTTCTCTTCTCCTACCTCACCTTTCCAACTCCAGGAACCTGCCATTCTACACCCCCTGTTTTCAGCTTCCTGTAGATGCCACATGTAAGTGAGAGTTTCCTCTCGGTGTCTAGCTTGTTTTACCGAAACCCACATCATCCCGTTCATCCACTTTGTCACCACTGGTCAGATCCAGTTCTTCTTCTGTGCGTCTTAATATTCACACTGTCTACTTTTTCCTTAAGTGTCTTTTATTTTTATTTTCCACTTGTTTGTCTACTCATCTGTCTGCATGCCTGTGTGTCTGTGTACAGCATGCATGTGGAGGCCTGAAGGAGCCAGAAGATGGATTTACAGCCCATGGATAGGAGTCACAGGTGGTTGGGAGGCACGAGTAGGTTCCGGGAGTGGACTGAATTCTTCTGGAAGAGCAGCAGACGCTCCTTGCTGCTGAGCCGTCTCTCCAGGTCACTCTACCTTCCCATCCACCCCTTCTTTCCACGCCCCGCTGTTCTGCTCATCACCCACTTCTTGGCCTTTGTGTTTCAGGAAGTGAATTTCCCACCATTGGTTTCCACTTTGTTCCTAGTTATATCTTTATTTCTGTGCTAAGGCTTCCCTTTCCTCATGCAAAGGAATTTAGGATTTGGTTGAACTGTGACCATAACCATTCATGGGAGCATTTGAGTCGTGACCGCCTTCAGTCCCTCTCCATGGCAACTCTAACATCTCATTTCTTTTAGTCATTGCCAACTACATTTCCTCACTCACTTCCAGGTGATGGTAGCTGCGTGATGAGAGATTCATTTGTTCTTTGGACACTGGGATGTTTGTGTATGATCTAAGGAGACCCCAGTTTCAGCATTTTGCTTTCCTGGTGTCTGCTGACTGGCTCATCAGTCTAGAGAGCCAGCTCAGATTCCTAAGCAGCTTTTATGCTATAGAGGAGAGGTTCTCATGACTGCTGGACAAGGACTGGACGTTTGCCTCTCAAGATGGCCCCCTCTGGCCCACCCTGGATGGGAAGGAAGGAATGTTTTGTTATTGTGGCCTCTGTGGCCTCTGACGTGAATGATGGGGAGCCTCACAACCCACAAGTACTGTCAAAATCCCATCTCCCCACTAGACTCCTCTTCTGTATCCCACCAAACACTGTATGGGCTGGACAGGAGGTCTCCACTGCCAATGGGGAGAGACAAGTTGTACCGGCTGGTTTTGTGTGCCAACTTGACACAAGCTGGAGTTATCATAGAAAAGGAGCCTCAGTTGTGGAAATGCCTCCATGAGACCCAGCTGTAAGGCATTTTCTCAACTGGTGATCAAGCTGGAAGAACCCAGCCCATTGTGGGTGGTGCCGTCCCTGGGCTCGTGGTCTTGGCTTCTATAAGAAAGCAAGCTGAGCAAGCCAGAAGAAGCAGGCCAGTAGGAAACATCCCTCCATGGCCTCTGCGTCAGCTCCTGCTTCCTGACCTGCTTGAGTTCCAGTCCTGACTTCCTTTGGTGATGAAACAGCGAAGTGTAAGTGTAAGCTGAATAAACCCTTTCCTCCCCAACTTGCTTCTTAATCATGATGTTTGGGCAGGAATAGAAACCCTGACTAAGACACACGTCCCATCTCCCCTCCCACTGCTGCCTCCCCTCTATATGTGTGTGTGTGGGGTGTGTATGTATGTATGTATGTATGTGTGTACCTTTGTATATATAGCCCAGAGGAAAATCTCAGCTTTCATTCCTGAGGCATTTTCCACTATTTTTTTAAAAAATAGGTTCTCTTACTGTCCCAGAGCTTACCAAGCAGGCTAATCTAGATTGGCTGGCCTAGAAGGCCCAGGGGTTGGCTGACCTCTGCCTTGTCAGCACTGGGATTATAAGAATGCACCTCCACACTACACCCAACTACTTAAAGATTGATTGATTGGTTGATTGATTGATTTTAGTATGTATGTGGGTGTGAGGGTACACATGGGCCATGATGCTCTTGTAGAATCAGTGGACAGCTTGTGGGAGACTCATATCGTCAGGCTAGAAATATAAGCACCATTGGGGCAGCTCGCAAGCCTGTTGAGAATACATTTATTTTACTCCTGTGTGTGTGTGTCTGTTTGTCTATCTGTCTGCCTGTCTGTCTGTCTGTGCCTGTGTCTGTATATGTGTGGTCTCTGTGGGTGTGTGCAGATAAGTGTGGATACCTGTAGAGGCCAAGGGAAGGTTTCACAACTGTACGTATAGGCAGTTGTGCTGCCTAAGGTGGATGCTGGGAACCAAACTTAGGTCCTCTGAAAGAGCCGAGTGTGGTCATAGCCAACGAGCCATCTTCCCCAGCCCACATGGTGATTCTCTTTTTTTGATACCTTCTCATGTTTGTACTGGGGATGCCTTGTACTACCTCTCCCAAGTAAGGAAATGTCAACTACAGATGATGAAATGGCCAAGTAGAGACTTCAAAGATCAACCGCTCTCTTATAGACTCATTGTGTGGGTGCAGACTGGAAAAGAAGACAGCTCTGTAGGGATGGGGCGACACAGGGGAAAGGGGTGTCTCTGTTTTGTGTTCAGCATGGCTGGCACTGGTGCAGGCACACATTCTGAGAGTACCTGTGTGAAGTGAGGCTGGGGAATGCCACAAATGAGTGGCCTGGGCATGGGGTTCTGACGGCCCCTCCCAAATTCATCTTGATTCAGTTGCTCCCAGGATCATGGGTATGACTCGGTCCCCTGTTCCCTGGCAATTATTTCCCTCATTCCCTTTGCTTGCTTTGCCATGGCAGTGAACCCTGCAGGGCCTGAATCACTGTGAGCCCAACAAAACGGTATTGTCTGTGGGGGTGCATAGTGCCGACTGGGGGGGGAGCCTTTTATGTCACATGTAAGGGGGAAAAAGTCTGTGTTATTCAAATTCTCACCGTGTTCCTTCTGCTTATTTCCAAGCCAAAATCATCCGTTCCCTGAATTGTTTAGTTGAAAACGTCATAAATTTTGAGGAGCTGTGTTTGTACCAGCACATTTTCTTGCCTTATTTTAAACTTATGGATTTCTTAACTGTTCCTGTGATAGATTGCTTCTGGGGTGCTGTGGTACCTCATTTTCCTCTCAAGGAACTAATTAGGCAACACTGCTTTTACAGGGCTTATGTGTAATTATATGTAGCATGTAGATTTCAGAACCCCAATTTAGGGGTACAGGGTTGAGTTTTAAAAGAGTCAATGAACAAAGAGATTTTTACTGGGGAGAGAGCCATTGTAAAGAGACCCAGCCTCACATTTAAGGTAGGCACGATTTAAATGCTTTAAAGGACTTGGTTGAAGCATATATATTCATTCATGGTTGTTTTACACACATTTAGATGTGATAAAATACAAAACCATTTAAAGGCAAATCCATAGTTCCTTTGTTCCTCAGGTGTTTTACTACAAAAGGATTCAGGGGAAACAAAACGGCTGCCACGTGGAAATGTTTAAAACTCGGGAGTCATTGTTCTGCTGTTCTAGAGTGGAGTCAAAAGTCCAAGTGCTGTGTTCAGTGAAAGGGCCTTGAATAGCAGCCTTTCCAAACAGCGCAGCCCATGTGTGTGCAAACATGAATGCAAGTGTATTCAGTAAAAGCCATCGGCAATTTCATAGGTTATTCTATTCCATTCCCGTTCAGCACATTAAAACGTGGTTCCATCTGTTACTTTCTGTCCCTAACAAAAGGGAATCGTTTTGATCAGTGTCCTCGTAATTCTGAGGCTTGGTATGAAACAAATCACAGTGTTAGGGCTCTTCACTGATCGGGGCTAAAATGATACACTGCGGTCTTCATGGTGACTTGGATTTGACTGGCTGGGCACCCAGGACTTTGATTTGGCTGATTACCTGCTGTGGCTTAAGTGATGCAGGACAATTATTGGTGCTTCCTGGTCACAGTGGCCTATTCCACACCTGCACCCTTTTGTTGGGAGCCCAACAGGGATGCTGGACATGAGGTCTCCATGAATAGACATCCTCTCTGAGCAACCCTCAGACACCAGATTGATTTATGGATGTATCAGGCTCTTTGTTAGCATGTGAACCCCTAATTAATTTAAAGCCCTCTGTAGAGAAATTAAACCCCTGGTTAACATTTCTAACAGACTCAGATGGTGCTAAGAATGGGGAAGCGAGTCATATGAATGGATTCATCATGGTCGCTGGTGTCTGTCCTTCACAATGAAGCCGGTATGTGGATATGAGAACACACCCTCCAATAAAGAATGGACTGTCAAAGAGCCATCCCGCTGTGGCCCCTAACCCAATTAGGCTTGTTATTTGGGTTCTAGCTTCCCATCTGCAGAGTGAGAGAGGAAGTCAGAGACCGGTATGGAGCAGAAGAAAGAAGATGCGGGAAAGAGGGGAGTCTACTTAGACTACATAGATCTCCGATTCAGTATTCCCCCAAATAGAAATACCAACTGCAGGAGTTAGTGCATATAAATGGGTAAGAGAAGATGCTTAATCCTCAGGAAATCATTTGTGTGTGTGTGTGTGTGTGTGTGTGTGTGTGTGTGTGTATTGTATGCATGTGTATGTTTATGTTTCTCTCTCTTCCTTAATTGCTCAACATTATTTTGAGACAGGGTCTCTCACTGAACGTGGAGCTCACAGAGCTGCCTAGCATGGCTGACTAGTAAACGAGGATCTATTTACCTGTCCTGACCCCTCCACCCTCACCCAGGGCGAGCATTACAGATAAGCGCCTACCCTGCCTGCCCTGTTACATTGCTGCTGTGGATCCAGCGCTTTCTCATCTTCCCGGCAGCCCCCAACATCAAGAATTCTGTTGCTTCAAGTTGCTGTCAGTAATAAAACTTAAATACACTAGAGGTAGAAGCATAAGAAAGAAACCACTCAAGCTCTAGAAAAAGACAAACATTAGTTTTTCTTTAATGCTAGCATAGAGAAAGACTGTCTAAATGATTCAAAAAGTGACTCACTGTAAACTGATACATTTCAAGTAAAAATCTGAGACTTTTCCCTGAAGATGTACACAAAGCAAAAAACATAACCCTTAATGAAGGACATGATGGGGAAACATTAGAAATTGGAAGTCAGGGGCTGTCAAGGTGATTCAGTTTACAGGAGCTTGCCACAAAAACAGGAAGACTAGAGTTTGTGTCCTCAGGACCCTCGGGTAATAAACAGGCGTGGTGATTTGTAACACCAGCATTATGGAAGCCAGATTGTCAGTCGGGTTTGCTGGCTACCCAGTCTAGTTAACTCGTGAACTGTAGCCCAACGAAAGGGCATGTATTCGAACAAGGTATACGGTGTTACTGAGGAATTACACCCGAGGCTGTGTGCTGGCTTCCGTACATTCACCTGTGCACACAGACAGATGGAGATCAAACGAACAAGCAAATATTAATAGTAAACACCCCCTAAGTAGACTGAAATAGCACAGAGGGGCACAAAGAGAATGCATCACAGTGATGTAGGATGCCCCTGGAGAAGGGGAGTGGTAGCCAAGTCCAGTCCTCACTTTAGACCTCTTGAATAAAGGGTTGGGAGGGTACCATATCTCACCCATTGACTAGTGAGAGCCAGAGGATTTCACATCACCCTCTGTTAGCAAGATGATGGGGAAGCCGACCTGTTCTGCTGCCAGGAGCAGTACACATGGGTACGCTTCCTTGGGATTTCCTGCTACCCAACAAAGTCACCCATGTGCTTGCCTCCGGTTTGCCTACCTTGTGTCTAGAAAGCTCCCAGACAATGCGAGTACGCAGTACACATCTGTGCGGGTATTACACATTGTAGGGATTTAAAAACTCCTTTAGTGTTACGTTGTGTATGGAGTGTGTTTGTGGAGGGGCACCCATCTCACAGCATGCATGTGCAGGTCAGGGATATGAGTGTCAATGTTCTCTCCTCTAACATGTACGTCCTGGGTATCCAATTGAGGTCAATCAGGCCACCGGTCAAGTTTCTTTATCCAGCAAGTCACCTGTCCATCCCACTGTGTTACTTGTGGATTGTTTATGAGTGTACAATTTTAGATTTAGCATGATTGCCTGTTCATGAAAGACAGGCTGACTGAATATTGTGTCTACACAGTATATTCCTGGGTAGTTGAGAAAAGGGAGTAAGGACAACCTCTGTGAACTCACATATTCCTAATAGGGGTTTTAAGTGGAAACCAAATATATAATAATAGAGTTGGGTACTTGTTTAAAAATGTTTAAAGATGGAGGGTGACTCCATATAAGCAGATATGTGCTTAGTTATTTATGCAAAAGAGAACTGTGAAGTATAAGCCAGAAACTAAACTGAATGGGATAGGGATAGGAAAAGGAGGAGGAAGATTGTGGTAGAAGGGCCAGGCCTGGCAGGTACTGCGGAGGATAAACATTTGCATATCTGTGAATAGTAAGTCACTGTAATGTCTTACACTCACTGCATACACCCACAGAATCAATAGCTAAGTCCAGTCAGCGTGCACGTGGAGCATAAAATCAGATACAGTCATTATAAATAACATATGTAATATATTTTTATAACATCTAGCATGTATTAGATAAAAGTATAATATATTATTTAGCTATTATGTTTATATAAATATATTATACAAATATATAAAGTTATGAGTTGTATAAATATGAAATATATTTATCTAATATTGTGCATAAATAATTGTTTAATATATACCATTTATTATATATTAGCCTTACTGAAAGAACTTGTAATATGCATGTTACAACATATATAATGAATGACCTATAATATAGACATGGATGAAAAATGTTTTTATTATTTTTATATTTTACTTTATTATATCATATTTCATGTTTATATTATTATGTTTACATTCTTCAAAGGAATATGGGGACATATAGCTGAGGGACAGAGATAAGGGAGGTTGCTAGTCAAGCCTGTTGGATTTTGCTGAAGGCAGGCCTGGGTGGTAGGACTTAATCTGCTGGAAGCTGGCAGAGTAGTTACCCCACCAGGAATGGACGAAGTGTGGGTGTGGATTTCTGGGGATTTAAGACACCTTAGCACAGTTTCTGTTCAGATGTCACAGTGAGAGTGTGAACGTGCCATTCCAGCGACATGCCTATGTTGGGGAAGAATGGAGTGGCTTGAGTGAAGTCTAGTCACAGACACATGCCTGTCAATGTGAATATAATACTTCCAAATCTTTTCCCCTTCATCCAGCTCCCCGACAGTTACAATACATTTCTTCACATAAAAGAGTGATGTCTGTCTTACTTTCTATGGCTGTGATAAAATACCCCGACAGAAGCAACTTCAAGGAGAATAGTTTATTTTGGCTTACAGTTGAAGAGGGGATCAGTCCTTCATGGTGGAGAAGACATGGCAGGAGGTCCAGGAGACTGGCTGGTCACACTGCATCTACACGTAGGAAGCAGGGAGTGAGCAGGAAGTAGGAGCTGACTATAAAGCCTCAAAAGCCACCCCACCCAATAGTGACCCACTGATCCCAGTGAGATGCCACTCCCTAATGGTCCCACAACCTTCCCAAACAGTGCCTCCAGCTTGGACATGACATGTCCTCCAGCCCCACATGACAGCATAGTATAGACTTCTTGGGCTTTCTTTTCATAAATACATGTTCAATCTTGGCCACAGCCTCTAGCAACTGACAGGATTTGTGATGCAGAAACAACTGGGCGCACGCAAGAATGAGCATACTTTAGCAATCAATGGAGTGTTAATAGACAGAATCTGTTTCCACTGTCTGTAATGTCAAGGTTGTTTTGTTGATCAAAAGGTTTTGTTATTAAAAGTTTAACCATTTTTTTAAGTATCTCTGGCCTTTAACCTATAGAATTGACTCAAGAAGTAGCATACATGTATATCCCTGATACATTGGTGTGTGCATTGCTGTTGTTCAAGTATAGATATTTGACACCACCCTTAAGCTTGGCTACAGCTTTTGTTTAGTGACAAATAATTATATAGTTGGGGATCAAGTCTTCATCTAAAAGTGTCTTCAGAGTGTCAACCCTCCAAAAGACTTGTAGACATGTGACAGAACATTATTTTATTGTTTGAGGTGTGTGTGTGTGTGTGTGTGTGTGTGTGTGTGTGTGTGTGTGTGTTTGCTGTGAGGAGGTGTTATGTGCAAATGAATGCTGTGCCCAAAGAAGCCAGAAGGGAGCGTTGAGTTCTCTAGGGAATTAAAAGAGATTCTGAGCCATTTGACCTGGTGTTAGGGACCAAACTCAGGTCGTCTGCAAGAGCAGTATGTGCTCTTAAACCACTGAGCCATTTGTCTGTCCAGCCCTAAAGTCCTTTTTAAATTGTAGGTTTGATCTCCTGAAAACTCACAATGTTAAAGAAGGCATCTTTCTCACAGTGAACTTAACTTCCCATTTCAAAGTTCTTCAATTATTTTTTTTCAACTGATGTTTGTTCCATTAAGTCTGTACATCCATTGACATTCTTAACAGAAAGAATTCTTCTTAAGAACACTGGTGATCAAAAGGCCATTACTTGTCATTTAAAGATGAACAGCTATCTTAAGTCCTATTTTCTTTTTTAAAGATAGCCCTTGGGGAATTCCCTTATTACTTCCCTTCTCTCTACTCTGGTGCCAGATTTCTGCCTTTCTCTCCCTTGTTTCTGTATATTCATTCCCTCATTTTGTCACGTAGCTTTGATGGGGATTTGGATGGATTGAGTGCTGCCTGGGATCTCCCCTTGGCCTATGGTAGTGGAACTGAGAGCACAAGATGCTGAGCTTGGTTCTGCCCACAAGATTTCATTATTGATTTAGGCTTTCCACCAGAAGAGGGCGCCACATTCATTAAAATAACATCCATAATCCAGGCTGCGCTCTTTTATTTCCCTAGCAGGTTCTGGACAGGATGTGTGCAACCTGACTCTTCCATTAGACCCCATGGGGGAGAAACGTGATAGCTATCCTTCAGTGGGAGAGGCTGCCTCAGGAGCTAATACCACAGGCCGATGGTCTGAGGATGCAGTCAGCACTCAAGGATAGATATGTTTTGATGCTGTCCTCTATGACAGTGACAAGAACAAAGAACAGCCACTGTCTAAAACAGTGTGCCTCCTCTCCAAAGCCAGCATTTCTACTCAGTTGGGGATTATATTTCTTCAGAGCTGAAAGGATTGGTTCTTTAATTAAGCATGTAATAGCCTTCTATTTATCATTCCACAAAACAACTGCCTCCTTGTATGGGACGGATGCCACGGGATGAAAAATAGCATGTTTCTTTCCCTTCTGCTGAAACTCGAATATGTCGTTAACAGCCCTGAGCCTCACCGTCTTTCCTTCGTCTCTCCATGTACCTGCTCCGGTGTCTAGAACTCCAGTGGAAAACCTTGATTCATTTGGATAACTACACATGGCTTCCAGACTCTTAAAATTCTAAATACCCTTCTGCTTAGTAATGTGTTCATCCGTCAGAAGCCGTTTAGTTATCCAGCCCAGGTTTACTTCTGAGGCTGAGCAAACCTGTCACTGAATTACCCACGGAAGACATGGTTATGTTTGTAAGAGGACTGGGGACAGTTTATTCTAAGAGCATACCTGGAAGAGTGCATCTGCATGTGAACCTCGCAGATGAGTATCTCTGTGAGTATTTCTACCAAGAAGAAGAAATAGGGTAGGATGTCAGGCCGCATCTGGAGCTCGTGGTAGAATACCTCAGCATTTCTGAGGCCTAGGTTTGTTCAACTCGTGGGACTACTTCAAAAGAAGATAAAAAGTGACCTTAACAAAGACAGGAAAAATGTTTCCAACAGAATCTGTGCATCCAGAACTTTTGCCCAATGCACCCGTACTCTGTGTGGAGTCCTGTCTGTAGCTCACGTAAATCACTGTCTGGCGGACCAGGGAGATGTCTCAGTGGGAAAAAGCACTTCCCATACCAGCCTGATGATTTCTCTTCTGTCCCTAAGCAGTCACATGTCACCATCCCTGGAGTGGGACACTCTGTGGGTGATGGGAGGCAGAGACAGGAGACTCAAGTGGGCTCACCAGCCAGGTACACTGGAGTGGGAACAGTGACAGGAATAACCGAGACTTTGCCTCTACGTGTGTCCAATGAGAACTGACTCCAGGAAGTAAGTTGTTCTCAGACCTTCATGGTTTGTGTGTGGCACACACACACACACACACACACACACACACACACACACACACAGAGAGAGAGAGAGAGAGAGAGAGAGAGAGAGAGAGAGAGAGCGAGAGAGAGAGAGCGAGCACATGTGCTCTAGTACTTTAGTAAAAACTGATTTCTTGGGAGTAGAAGGTGTTTTGGGAGCGCTATGTTAGCTACTCTTTCCCCATCCTTCCTGGTGCCAAAATATGTGCACGGTATTGAACACAAACACTCTCAGTAGGGCTGATGCTGCCAGCCAGCAGGTAAACTGCCTTTTTACAGCAAGCAGCCATCCCATAGTCCTTTGGAAACCTGCAGTGACTGCAGTCATAATCCACTCTGGGTAATGGTGACAAGGGCTGATATTTGTGGAGCTGCTTTTCTGCCCAAGCTCTTTCCAATGACCCGGAGGAAGCTGTTATTATTATTAATTCCTTGTTGGACTTGTTCAGGGACGTTAAATAGCTGGCCTGGTCTCCATCTAGGAAGATACAGAGTTGGTGTTTGAACTCCAGCTGGCCCTGAAGTCCAAAGGACCAAGCCACTGCTGTACACTGCCTCACACTGCCTTCTGCCATGAGAGCCCCAAGTGTGGAAACGTTATGTTTTCCCTTTAAAACTACCTTTCCTTATCACTTTTAAAAGAATTGTTTTGTATGAGTAACAGAATTACAGAATATGGTATGCTCATGAAAAAACTATATTAAAATATGTCATAAAAGATAAAGACATATCCCTTTTAATGTTGGTATTTGCATGTGTTAATTATATGAATTAAAAATGGCATCCCATATCCAGACATAATGCATTTTGATGTTTACCCTTATTACCTTCTATTGTCCCCCTTCACCTCTAACTGACTCCCATACTCTAATTAACTTGTCCCCCTTCTATTTGCATATCTTTTAAAAAAAAAAGTCCCAACAGTTTTAATTAGGGAGACTTGGAGGAGCATAGGAGAGGGTTTGTTTACAAGGATGTAATGTGGAAAGCTCAGCTAGGGCTGCAACTCAAAAGTAGAAAGTTGGCTCTGCCTTCTCCAAGTGCTAGCCTAATCTGTACTAGTGAAATCTATCAGAGAAGAAAAGGAACGAACAGCAGCAAAGAGATCAGAAAGTGGCATCTTAACAAGGACAGGGATGTTCCAAAAAGATGCAGGTGGCTCCAGAATATTTACCTCTGAGGGGCATGGGCACCATGCAAACATTAATTGCCTGTAGATCATATGGGAGGCAGAGGTGTGGGACCTCATTAGCTCCCCATGACGGGGAGAACTTGTACAGAACTTGCACCTGACTTTCACAGACCAAAGGTCCTTTCAGCTGGAGCCTGACTATTGTACTGTGAGGTGAGAACGTGTCTCCTGGCTTTGGCTGCCTTGTTTATCAGTCTCTAACCAACCCCAAAGTGGCACAGGGATGCCTTATGCATAGACCGTTAACACATAACCATGGAGCTGTAGTTACACAGTGGCTGTGACCGCTGAGCTCTGCCAGATACATTTCTTACCAGATCAGCTCTCCCACTATCCACAGCAGGCTGAGTTTCCAAACACACGTAGCTGGCTTTCTACTGTTGGAGATACAGTTGCAGGGAGCTAGCCTATTTGTGTGTGTGTGTGTGTGTGTGTGTGTGTGTGTGTGTGTGTGTGTGTGTTGGCTCCATGCAGTTATGTCTGAATGGGAGTCTTTCTAAGGTGAAAGCTTTAAGCTCAGCAGTCCTGATCCATGCTCATCAGAAGTCCCTACAGGCCACAGTCAAGACTGGATGCTTACAGCAGCAGTCCTGGGTTAATATTGTCAGGAAAAGAAAACTGGGACTGATAAAATGTGGCAGAAATGCACTTTGAGAGGACAAGACAGGGCACACCCTGGAGCTATTTGTCAGGAAAACAACCATTTCCTGGGTCAACTTCCCTAAAAGTCAAAGAAGAAGGACTTTGGGCAGGCTGACCTAACAGGGAGAGCAGAGGTTTCTGTCTTGATCACTGCAAGGGAGGTTTGCCACAGCAGGTCTTATTGGGAAGTTTAGAAATTGGGGTGGAGGTGAAATTCTAGACAGGTATCAACAGTGACATTCTGTGTGCCGTCCTGTTTACATCAGCAAATTTCAAATTCCAAGGTCAGGCTGAGAGTTGTAGGAATGTCTTTGTCCGAACTTCTAGTGTCTCCTCCTTTCTGTAAAGTCCGTGACTTGCAGATGCCCGTGCCTATTTCAGGAACAGTCGTTCCTCTTCTGAGGTAGTGGATCCATGTCTGCCTCTGCAGCTCTGTAAGGAGAACAGGGTACAGGGCTTCCGAGCTTTAGGACTGCTAGGGAGTGGGGCCTCCTGTTTGCTCACTGGCCATTGTTATCTATGGTGCTGTGACTAGGGCTGAGGCAGTTCTCGCAGAGCACACTGAGGAACCCATTCTTTACTGGGAAGTAGTGGAGCCTCTTTACTTTCAAAGTTGGCAGTTCATTAAGAACAATCATCTATAAATAACATTGAAGAAAATGGCGCGCGCGTGTGTATGTGTGTGTGTGTGTGTGTGTGTGTGTGTGTGTGTGTGTAGGTATTGGAGGACTATTCATTCACATATGTGTATTGGAGATTATGCACCCACAGAGGCCCTGTGTGTGTGTGTGTGTGTGTGTGTGTGTGTGTGTGTGTGTGTGTGTGTAGGAGATATTGGAGGATTATTCACATGTGTATTGGGAGATTATGTACATATGTGAATAAGTGTGCAGATGCACTCTCCCCTGTGTGTGTGTGTGTGTGTGTGTGTGTATGTATGTATGTATGTAAGCAAGAGGCTGTTTGAGTAGGTTCGAGTGTCTTCTTTTACTTTACATCTGGCTTGTTGAGCTTTTCCACTGTCTTCTGGACACCGCCTAGAGTAAACTGATCTGCTTTCCCGAAGGTCAGACTGGCCTGTGGGCATGTCTGCAGGGAATTGCTTTGACTGTTAATGAGTGTAGGAAGGTCCAGCACACTGTGAGTGGCACCATTTCCTGGGCAGGGGTTTCCTGACTATATATGAAGGCTGGTTAATGTGATCCCATTTAAGCCAGAAAGCAGTACGTTTCCCTCTGTGTTGCCTGGCTGTGAGTTCCTCGGTCAGACATAGCACTGTGTAGAGTAATAGCCAGGCTTGCCTTCAGTTTCCTTGTGTTCATCCCTTTGGAAAAGCTGGGATCACAATGACAGAAAGAAGCTAGAGCAAATGGTCTCCTGCACAACTGGGAGCTCACTGTTGTGGCTACATTTCCTGGCCAGTGAGCTCTGCGTATGTGCCTGCCCCCGTCTTTCAGTGTGGCCTTACAGGTGTATACTGCTGTGCCTGCCTTTTACGAGTGTAGGGCACATTCCTGTGCTGCACGCAGTTTACCCAGTGACTGGTTCTCCACCTTTCCCCAGACAGAATCTAGCATAGCCCAGGCTGACTTCAAAATGATTGTTTGGTCAAGGATGACCCTGAATGTCTCATTATCTTGCCTCCACCTTCAGAGTGCTGGAATTGTAGATGTGTGCTACCATAAGCAGTTTATGCAGCACCGTGAATTGAACCCAGGGCTTTGTGCATAAACGGTGAGGACTCTATCTACTGAGCTTCACCCCCTAACACCAAGACAGAGGTTTTGAATGAGTATTAAGGCATAGAAAATAAAGATGTGCTAATTGTATCCCGATGCTTGCTGTTAGCTGAAGGAGAAAGAGTTTTTGTTTCAGTCTCAGCTTCTCCTCTCAGAGTTCCTCTGGGGATCTGGAAGGGTCACAACAATTGCTTTAGTGACTCTCTACCAACTCAGAGTAGAAAATGGACTCTTCAGAAATCCCCCAGAGGCAGCAGGAGAGAGCCAGGCACAAGGGCAAAAACCATTTCTAATTCCATGTATTTTTGGATCTCTTCCACTGATCACTGCACTGAAAACCCATTTGGTTTTTAAGAGACTATAACAGAGACCCCCCCCCCAGGTGGAATAGGAACCTTCACAGACCTCCTCTGCAGGCTTTTCCCATGGTAACAGGACACTGTTTTAGAAAGGGACAGTCTGGTAAGACCTGTATTCACAGAATTCCATTAGTTGAGTGGAATTCATTGTCACAAAGGGCTCCGACGTATTTTAAGTCAAGGAGTGCACCTCTCTAGGAGAGCAGCTTTGTGCGTGAGCTGGAGAGTCAGTTGAGCACTGACTCCAGCCTGGTCATGCTGAATGCCACACTCACCATGAGTTTTCTCCTTTGAAAGTTGAGATGACTATTTTCGTCTAGTCCTAAGGCTTTGGGGAGGGTTAAATGAGAAGCCATGTATGCAGTGCCTAGAGTGCGCTGGGAAGATGCCTCAGTGGTTGCTACAGAACAATGAGGACCCGAGTGCAGACCTTCAACATGCACAGATGGGCTGTAATCTGACTGCTGGAATAGGATAGGGTTTGGGGAGTCCAGTAAGGTCAGTTGGTGATCTCTGGGTTCAGTGATAAGGACATTTTAGGGACAGGCCCTGTTTCAAACATTACAGTGAAAAGTGTTTAGAGGAAAACATCTGCCATCCACCAGCATATGTGCTACATGCACATGCACATGAACGTGCACACGCACTCACACACACTAAAAGGATAGAATAAAAGCTCACAGCCTATAAATCTTAAAGCCTAAAAGGTTCAAGAATAGCAAGGAAACACTCAAGCTTCCTTTACTTTTAATTTGCAAAGCTTTAAGCTAATGATGAATCAGGTTAGTGTTGCTTAATCCTCAAGCATTAGCAGTTAATCAGTCATCTAGAGTATAGCCTGCTAACCACAGACCCCTTCTAAAGTGAAATGTGCAAGGATAACAGAAAAAAAGCAGATCTTAAATCCCTCAGTGAAGACAGACCCCTAGAACCAGATTTCATGGTTTTCATGGTAGCCGGATATAGTTTTGTTCTTCAGTTTATGTGCATGATTAATTTTAAAGAGAATCTAGACTATGCTAAAATGCAAAATGTTTGATGGTTTGGATGAAGTGAGCTAGTGTTTAAATGTTGACTTTTAAAAATATGCAGCTGATTAAGATACATTGAGAATGATACCTCCGTCATCCACCCTTGTTTATGTGGGTCTGTTTAAATTTAAAGCAGTGGAAAGTAGACGTGGATGAATCCTTTCCCAGTGTCCACATTAAAGCTTCCTGGGCGTGTGTGATAGCTAGCTTCAATTATCACCTTCACACATGGCTAGAATCACCAAGGAAGAAAGGCCGCATTGACAGAGATCGCCTGCATTGGATTGGCCCACTGGCCGTGTCTGTGAGGGATTGTCTGAATAAAGTTACTCAGCAGAGAAAGACCCAGTGCCTTGTGCATGGCTCCATCACCTAGTTTGCGGCCCTGCACTGTGTACGAGTGAAGAAGTTGGAGCTGAGCGCTAGCAAACAAGCACTGAGCACGTATCCCTTCCTTCTCCCTTCACTCTTTCCCGTGGCTATGATGCTAAGAGCTCTTGGGAGATTCCACCGTGACTTGCCTGCCGTCATGGACTTCACCTGAAATTGTAACCCCGAATAGATCATTTTCCCCCAGAATCCATTGTGTCGGGATGTTTTATCAGAGCCACAGAACGGAATGAAGCTAAAATAGATTTGCTTCCTGCCGGCAATCCTGCCACTGCAGAGGCACAGATGGGATCCCTGCAGCAAGCTGGCCAGCTAGGCTAGAAAAATGGGAAGTTCAGGGTTCAATGAGTGACCTTGCCTCAATAAGTAAAGCAGAGAAATATAGGAAGACACTATGCAAATTCAAGTTTCCATGCACATGTACATGTATGTTTACCTACACCCATAAACATGTGTGCCTATACATATGAAAACATGGATAAGCACATACACACATAACTCTCTCTCTCTCTCTCTCTCTCTCTCTCTTTCTCTCTCTCTCTTTCTCTCTCTCTCTCTCTCTCACACACACACACACACACACACACACACACACTAATCCACTAATACACTAATCCAGGGCAAGAATCTGAGCACACGAGAACATGGGGGGAAATTGCATAAAGACCTTCATTTTTAACACTATTCAAGGGAACAACAGATAAAAGCAACGTAATTGAAAAGTTCCAAGATGTTACGATAGCCACTATGTGGAAGACAATCAAGTCATATGATTTTTTTAAAAGAGTTATTTATTCACACATTATTTTTGAGCATGAGTTTGTGTGTATCGTGTGCATACAGGAGCTTGTTGAAGCAGGAAGAGGCCATCAGAACTTCCCCTGGAGCTGGAGTTCCAGGGAGCTGTGAGCCACTGATGTGCTCAGAAATGAATTTGTGTCCTCAGCAATACATGCTCTTAACTGTTGAGCCGTTTTTCTAACCCTGGTCATATAACTTTAATGCCTGTGTGACAATATGAGAAAAATATTGATGCTGCTGAGGAAGGTATCACATTATATATAAAGTGTGGCTGCCTCGCTCTAAACTATGAACAGGCAGAACGACTCAGATGCTACACAGAACGAAGGGCTTTGCCATTTTGCCTGCTCATGGTTTAGATGGAGGCCACCATACTTCACATAAAATGGGAAACCTTGCTGTATGCACACAGTGCACATAAGCTCATGAAGTGTCCCTCCATTCTCATAAATAATATCTAAATAAGTAAGTAAATCTTTAAAAATATCTCCTGGCTGATTATATTCCAAACGCTGGTTTCCATACTTTCTTTTCAAACCTTAGCTCTTTTCCGGAGTAGGCCTTCCTTCACCTTGCTGGCCTCCCTGCTCCTCCTCCTTTCCTCCCCCTTCCATGGTAGCCCATTGGCATTCCAGAAAAACCAACCTGGCCCCTCTCCCATCGCCACATCCTGCACAGTACAAATTCATTGCCCAGGTACTCAAAGAGTCCCCTCCTGTCAGATTCAAATAGCATCCACCCCAAATTAATACAAGTCTTTAATATAAGTCAACGCAGAATTAGCAGTATTGGGGGCCTCTTCCCCAGCCGAGGCTACCATTTCCCAGCAGGTACCAGTCGTCAGAAGGTGAATTTGGGAAGTGGTGTCTGATTCTTTCCATAGGAGTGGTCAGAAGAACATCCAGATTTCAGGGCTAACACCTCTTAGCTCCATCACGGCTAAGGTTTCTCCCTGGTTCAGCTCTCAATACTGACTGTCATTGTGTTCCCTGCTTCTGATTTTCCCTTGGTACCTGTCTGCTGAGAGAGCTGACATGAGAGGTATCATACACTAGTCATTCTCATATTGTTTAGGTTTCCGTGGAATAGAAAAAATGATTGGCCATTTCAATGGAAAGTAAGGCTCTTTTGCCGTGTGATCCCGCTCAGGGTGCATTTGAGAGTTTCTGGGAAGTTTCACCCAGCAGTTTCTTAAAGACGCACAGGGACAGCATCGCTGGGCTGTAGACTCTGTTTCTCTTTTTTGTATGTGAATGTGTATGTGGTGTATGTTTATGTATTTCTGTATGTAGCATATGAATGTGTACCCTTGTGCACATGTCCTCAGAGGACAGAGAAGGACATTGGACATCTATTTCTATCATTCCCTATCCCTTTCCTTGAGGCTGGCTTTCTCTTACTGAATCTGGGGAATGGCTTGTGGCTATACGCTTTAACAAGCTTTCTCCTCCTGAAACAGTAGCGGGGTTTCAGGTGTATTCACAGCCATGGCTATGAATACGTGTGCAGCATTTGACACAGGAGCTCGTGATTTGAACACAGGTTCTTATGCCTGAGTAATAAATGGTCTATAGCCTCAGACTATCAACATTTGGCCATTGTTACATGCTAAATTACCTTTCAGTTTGTAGTCCCTCTGTATAGCAGTCTTTGTCAGAGGCCATCGCCCTTAATACCTTGTTGACATGGTCAATGTGTTCCGTTTACAATAGTTCTCTGGCCCCACCAATGGATACCCTTAGATGCTGTCCACCAGACTTGAGTACTAGACTGAACCATGTCTTATGAAGGAGTGTATAGAATATTTCCCCCATTTCAGAACCTTTGTCCTATATTTGTGGTCTTCATATCATTTAATCTCTCTATACCATTAGCATCTACATACCTTTGGACAATGTTAAACAAACATGCGTTGGGACATAACTCCATGTGCCTAGTGTCTTCTCATCATTTCTTCTAACACAGAGGCTTTACTTGTGCAGCTCCCCTTGCTACCTTGATGCCAACGCAATAAGGGTCTCTTCATTAAGGTATATGGAAGATACGTAGTGATTTTTGGAAGGCTGAAGGATAGGAATTTAAGAGCCTGGGTAAGCAAGAACAGAGTGGAAGCCTAGAAGATACAAGAAAAGTGCTGAGCATGGCTATTTTATTTGGAGTAGAAATGAGAGATGGCACAGATCACATCTAAACAATTTTTGGAACCTTACTCTGTGGTGTCTATGCTATTTAATATCAAAAATGCAACACAGTGTCTTCCTGGCTCCCAGTTATTATCCAACTGAATAATCAACACAGACCATTTAAGGAAGCAAGTCGGGTGCCCAGGGCTGGGTATTGTACCCAGGATCACAACTCTCCCAGGTCAGCACAGGATCCAGACTCCAGGGCTTTGTCCCACCGCCCTCTTCTGGTGACCGTTTTCAGTTTCTGACAGTTGAAACAAGGCAACGATTTGAAGGAAGAACTTAAAAAATAAAACTTGTGCTTGTGCATATAGATGGGTCTGTATGCTCTTGTACTTGTGTATGTAGGTGTGTATATTAATGTGAGAATATGTGTTCATGTACCTGTATAGGTGTATATTCATATGGGTCTGTGTGCTCATATACCTGTGTAGGTGTGTGTTTGCGTATGCACATGTGTTGCTCTTCATGTGCTGTTCACCTTATCTTTTGAGACAGCATGTCTTGCTGGACCAGAGCCTCACTGAATAGCTAGACTATCTGGCCAGTGATCCAATGTGGGATTATAGGCAGACCATCATTGAATCCTACCACACTTGGCTTTTTCTTTTGAACTTGGGAAATTGTGCTTGTGTTCTTCCAGCCTCGAATGAAGAAACACACACACACACACACACACACACACACACACACACACACACACACAGTTGGACTCCTTAGGTTTTGAAGATAGCACACTACAGATGTTTGAGAGGGATCATGTATAAATGATGGAGAACTCCTCTTCTGCCTCCGAAAGAAACTCCCTTGTTTCTCTATAGTGGGGTCCTAACAAAGAGTCCTTTGAAAACCACCTTCTTGTGTGTGGGTTTGGAATCTCCCCCATCCTGCTGAACCTCACTTCTTTTACTTTCTATCTCCTCAGCCCTGTTGGTACTTAAGGAGCGTAAGTGTTCACCTGATGCACACTTTTACTTTTAACTGAGATAGGCTCATATTTAAGATTCTTAAGTTTTGAGAGAATCCAAACTTATAAAACAGATAAATTACCTTGTCTAGAAATACCAGAAAAAAGATTTTTAGCCAGATTGCAAGGCTGAGTGCAAACAATAGGTTATTTGAATTGGAATTCATCTGCTGTAACACTGCTTGACAGTGAAAATAGAAGTTAAAAGGTTCAGGCAACTGAGAAAAGAAAGTGGAAGTCCTTTGAAACCAGAATGCACGTCAATAAGAAAATGGAAGGCATCCGAACAAACAATAACCAGAGAAGCTCTGGTCCTCTGCTTGCAGCCTTAAGAATATGTGAGATATCACTATAAAAGTCCTCAAGAGAAACCAGGCACCTTTATAGCTTCATGTGAAATGTTTGCTACATGGGAATACATGTGCAGGTGCACTCGTATGTTCACAGGTGTACAGAGGCCAGAGGTCAACCTCGGCCGTCATTCTTCAGGTGCTCTCCACCTTGTGTTTTGAGACAAGGTCTTCCTTCCATTGGCCCGGTGCTCACCAGGTGTTCACTACGCTGGCTGGCACCAGGCACTGAGGCCCTGGGATCTGCCGGTCTGTCTGCTCAACACTGGGGTTATAAACCTACCATCATGCCTAGGTTTTATTTAAAGGAGTAAAGTCCTCATGCTTGCACAACAAATACTATACCCACTGAGCTGTCCCCTCAGCCTGCAAAAGGTTGTTAATCAGAAGTCTTATCACAGCCAGAATGTAAGGCTGTCCTTAAGTAGTTTTGATCTGTAACCTTTCATGATAATGAGGTCTAATTATTAGGTTTTTCCAAGATGTTCAAGAACCCCATCAAGTTAAATGTTTTTCCCTGGCTTCCTATGGGGGAAGCCAAGAAATGTTGGATTTCTGTGAACCCAGATAGGGTTTGGAGTTATCAGTAAACATGCCTTGGACTCGACATTCCACTCTGTGTACAAACAGAAGTAATCAGGTTACACACACACACACGTAATCTATAGGAGTCCTGGCAGGAATGGGGCTGCTCTACAACTGCACTGATGCCCATCTCTGTGTCTGTCAGAATCCTCAAATACAACCTCAAGGAATTGGAATATCCCCCAGAGTCCAGTGCTAGAAGGAAAGGGCTGAGACCTGATGCCTGCCTGGGGGGAAAACTCGTATCTTAGGAAGAGATTTTACATAGCTATGGCAGCTTGGTAGATCATCTTGCAGGAGAGACGGGAGCTGAGACAGTGCTGGGTCTGTAATGGATGGGACCACATCTTGGATTGCTTAGCTGTGCAAACCTCTCAAACCTCTTATGCTGATATTCTCTCTCTCTCTCTCTCTTTCTCTCTCTCTCTCTCTCTCTCTCTCTCTCTCTCTCTCTCTTTCTCTCTCTCTCTCTGTGTGTGTGTGTGTGTGTGCCTATGATTTGCATCTGACTTTTTTATGTGTTTATTTTTATATGTGTTTAAACTGCATGTATGTAAGGGCAATATATGCATGCCCTTAACATACAAGAAGGCTCAAAGAGGGCATTGGATTCCCTAGAACTGGAGTTATGGATGGTTGTGGGCCAACATACAGGTGCTGGGCCAACCCCAGGCTTCTGAAAGAACAGTGTTGTACTTAACCACTGAGCCATCTCTACAGCCTTGCATCCTGAGTTTAAGCCCAAACCTATGTCAGGACTCGAAAGATGGACTCAGGAGGTCACTGGACCTCTTTGATCTCCTTTTCCTATGACCACACTTTACTGCTTCTTTTCTGCGTTTCTCTATGAAGTGCGTGTTTAGTTGTATGAGGTATTGAGGTAGGGTGGGAGGAACCCTCAGGACTCAGAACTGATTCTGATTTCAACTCGGTAACCTTCCCATAACACCCTGAGATGTTTAACAACCAGTCTTTGGGTTTCACCTGGAGCGATAGAACTTCAGTTCCTTTTTGGTATTAAAAGTGCTCATTGGATTTCTTTCCTCCCTTCCTCCCTCCCTCCTTCTCTCCCTTCTTCCTATCCCACTTTTCCTTGAAGTTCCTTGAAACCTGATATTCATAAAACAAAACAAAACAAAACAAAACAAAACAAAACACCACCACCACCACCAACAACAACAACAAAAAAACCAAAGCCTAAAACAAACCTGATGGACCATTTTTACACCTTGTGTCCACTCAGTGGAGATGTAGCTGAGCACGGTAGTGACATGTAACTGAATGCTGTAGTTACATGGTAGACTTTTCTGATACCTTTTCCCTCCAGTGGAAGTGTGGATGCCGCTGCACTGATATTGTTTTTGTTGTTCACTCTTTCTTTTGTAACACCCCCACCCCCACCCCGGCTCCCTGTGTGAGTGTGGGAATGCACACTGCACACAGGTGTAAAGGCAGAGGGACAACTTGGGCATCATTTCTTACTTGCTATTTCTTGAGACATGGTTCCTTATTTCACAGCTAGGTCAGGCTGGCCTGCCTTCAAGCCACATTGATCTGCCTACCTCTCCATCTCCGGAGCTGGGATCACTGTCACCTGGTCACCACACTGTCTTGTTTTCATTTTAGTTGTAAGCCTAGCATTCACGGATTAAACTCAGGTCCTTGCGTTTGCACTGCCTGTACCATTACTCACTGCCTTGCCAATGCCTCTGACCACCATTGGTTAACCACCATTGGGTTAGAGCAGGAAGTCATTCCCTTGCACAGTAAACCTAACTGTAACCAATGCTTATTCTATAGCTCCTCCGGCTGAGGCAAACACTTGCTTTACAACCTTGTGGTTATTTGAATTATAGAAAATAATTTAAGAGTAGTCACACGTGGCTTCAAAAGCTCTTGGCTTCCTAGTGTCTATCTAAGACTATCTATCTTGAAGATATAAAGAGTAGAATGGAATATTTCTTAAATAAAAAGAGTACCACAGAAGTAAATTTAGTGCTTCCTTCAGAATAAGAATAACGTACATGTGATAGAGGCTACAATCTTGAGGATGTTTGAGAGAAGTTTAGGATCTCTATAGATGACTTTTATTTTTGTTTTCCTTTAAGATATATGTATATCTTGTTTTTCGTGTTTGCTCTTTATCTTGTGCTCTAAAACTCCCTGTGTGTGAATATGTACATGCACACTGTACACGCATGTAAAAGCAGAGGACATATTTGGGGAGTCCACGAGCACACACACACACACACACACACACACACACACACACACACACACACAGGGGCTAGTTGGTAAAGGACTTGTTAATACAAAAATGAAGACCTGGGTTTGATCCCCAGAACCCATATTAAAACAGCCAGATATGGTTGCAAATGTTTATATAAACAGCATTGGAGACGCTGAGACCGGTCAGCTACTCTAGCTAACTCAGTGAGCCCCAGATCAAAGCAAGAGACATTGTCTTAAAAAATTAGTTGAATAATATTAACAATAAGCTACCTAGTAAGTTAAATCAAGTTAGTTAATTAAAACGAAAAATTAGTTTTAAAAAAAAGAAGTCATGAATTTGAAGGAGAGTAGGTGGTAGAGAGGACGGACGAGAGGACCTGGAAGAAGGAAAGGGAGGAATGTTGTAATTAAATTATACTCTCCAAAACAGCCGCCATTAATGGTGGACATTGCTCTCTCTCTCTCTCTCTCTCACACACACACACACACACACACACACACACACACACACACACCACATACATACATACATATATATATATATATATATATATATATATATACACACATACATACGCACAAACAAATAACAAGTGACTGTCGAATGTTCACCATTAATTAGGGCACCCATTTTACCCCCCCCCCAAACGCTAAGAGACTATCTAGAGGAGGGGCTGGGGGTGATAAGCATTAATGTTCGAGGAAGAGAGCCTTGAACAGCTGTCTGTGGGCTTGAATGGATATGTTACTCACAGCAGCCAAAATTCTCTGCCAAGTCCCTTCACAAGACGGAGTCGGTAGACTTCCAGTCACAGATAGGCAAGGAGCTCATTGGGTCTTGCACTCTTAAGGGAGCTAATGGCAGTCAGGGGCTGCTAGGGGAGACCAGGCCTTGTCTTTATCCATAGAAACACTGGTGGTTTACTCACGGTTCAGTAGACAGCTTCGCACCTAGGCTTGTAAGGTTGGTCCTGGTTAAACTCCGCGGACCACCACAAAATAAGAACCAAATCAAGACAAGAAGGCATGGAAATGGGACAGACACTCGGTGGAAGGAAGGTAGCTGAGATCGGCGGGATGACTGTGACCAGAATGTATTCTAAATATGTATGAGAATACCAAAGAACAAAATAACTAAGTAAGATGCTGCGGCTTAAAATACTGTGTTTACACTTCTGCTTTCAATACGGCAATTCCTTTTCAGCCCACAAGACCATAACTCTTGTAAATGTGGGTATAGTGCTTTAAAAACTCAAAATGTTTTCCTGTGCAGATCTTTAATCTAAAGCTCGGCGCTTTATGTGAATTTTAAATTCAGTAATTAAATGAGTCTTAAAGAAATTAAAAACTCTCCGTGAACAGTATTTCTCGGCTGATGGAAGTGACCTAACCACTTTCAAAAAAATCTTTTGGCCCTTTTCTTTTTGTATGTGTGCATTTGTGTGGTGCATACATGTGTGCCCGTGGGAGGGTTAAGCCCGTCTTGTGTGTGGACGCATGTGGAGATGGATCACAGTTTGTTTTCCTCAACCACATGACTCTTCTAGACAAGGTCTTTGATTTGAAGCTCACTGATACAGCTAACCTGGCTGTCAACACACCCGAGGACTCCTTCTGTCTTTGTAACTCAGCAGTGTAGTAGTTTTCACGGCGCCGGAGGTACGTATTCGAGCCACTGCACACCTGAATTTTGATGTGTGTGGTGGGGATCTGAACTCAGGTCCTCATGCTTGTGCTGCAAGCCCTTTTACTGACGGAGCCATCATTCCCAGCCCCATATCTATTCTTGTGGGACATCCTTTCTGTTAAAATGAGGATGTGACACTGCATGACATGGTAGAGAAGCTTTTTATTGCGGATGTGGGGGAGAGTACACAGAGGCATGTGGAAGAGTTCAGAGAGGGAAAGGGAGGGAAACTGGTAGACTAAACAGGGACAGGAGAATGGATCAGGACATGAGAGGAGGGGGTGGGGGCAAGAGAAAGGACCAAGAAGGAGAAAGAGAGGGGCCAGTCAGACTAGGAGCCAAGAGAACCAGGAGAGAGATATAGATAGATAGATAGATAGATAGATAGATAGATAGATAGATAGATAGATAGATAGATAGATAGAACCATGTGCTTTGTTATATGAACAGGCACTGAAGTTAGCCATTAGTCCCCAGTTTCTTTTGCACCTGTGTGTGGGTGGAAAAGTGTGGGGTTAGAAAACACACATATTTCCAAGTTGTGGGAGGTAGAGTAGAGGCTCTAAAGGTAAACTGTGCAAGAGGGAAGTCCAAAACAGACACTGAGCCAAGCTGCCCCTTAGGGAAGAGAGGGACAATACAGGAAGCCTCCTGGACCTATACTTGTATTCCAAGGGTCTTACAGGAAATTCAGAAAACCTTCTGTCTGTAGCTCACTGTCACTCAAAGGACCAGTTTAAGCACAGTTCTGAATACTGTGGTAAATGGTTGTCAGCTGAGGGCATGGCTGACCTACAGTTCTGACATCTGGACACTAGGTGGCGCATGTCTAGTTTTGCTTCTTGGGCTAAATCTAGTCTTTGCAAAGGCTGATGGGCAGACTGGGAAGGCTAAGGTTAGGCTAAGAGTGTGTTGCTGTGTGCGGAGTGTGAATATGGTCTTAAATTTGTTGAGGACTCTGCTTGAATCTATTCTTAGACTGGATTACTTCACATAAGCACCTAAGGTTAAGCCTTACTACATGGTAACTTAGGATGGTTTGCTCCCACAGAATCTGGAAAACTATGATCTTGTTCAGAGACAGACTTGGAACTCCGTATGTAAAATTCCAAGCATGAATAATAGTAGCAGCAGGACTTAATAACTTATATTAGTTACTACTCTTGCTGCCTTGACGAGACAAGTGACAAGGGCCACTTAAAGGAAGGGTTTGTTCTGCACATAGTTTGAGAGCACAGCCCAGTGTGGAAGGCATCGCTGGAGGAAGAGTTTAAGGTTCCATTATGTTCACAGTTAGAAAACGGGGAGAGAGAGCAAGGGAAGCACTGAGGGTTGGAGAAAGAGAGAGGTGGAGAAGACAGAGACAGATAGACAGAAAAACAGACGCAGTGGGAGGGGAGGCACACACATGTGCTCAGCTCACTTCTTCAGTCCAGCACCCCAACTGTATAACACTGCCACCCACATTCAGGGTGGGTCTTCCTGCCTCAGTTAACCTAATCTAGCAAAGCTCTCACAGGTGGACCCAGAGGTTTGTTTCCTGGGAGAGTCTAGATCCCCTCAATTAGACAGGGTTAGCCATCGCATAACTTCGGTGACAGAACTGGAGGGTACATTTCTGGCTATGAAGCTTTTGATCCTGGTCAGAGTTGCTGTTTTATGTGTGCAACTTTGTAGCTCCATTTTCTGCATGTAACAAAGATGCTTCAGAAACATCCCTGGGAAGTGTGATTAATTACAACGAGGTCATACCAGGATAGGGCGAGCCAGTGAATGCATAAAGCCCTTGTCCAGTGAAAGCTGTGGCTGTGCTGTAAGAAGCTTAGACAGAGGCAGTTCTTACTTTGGAACCCTCAGAGGAGGCAGGGCCCTGCTTGCTACTCAACTTCTGAGTTCTGGTTTCCAGAGCTATGAGGTGGTAAAATGCTACTGTGTTAATCACCAAGTCTGTATTCCTTTGTGACAGGCACCTTCAGTAACTCCTGTGGTAGGGCATCTACCCTACTGCAGTCCTACCTAGATACCAGTGTGGGCGTGGTCTAAAGGAAGGTCTGATGAAGTGAGGACAGGAAGAGGCTTCAGGTGCACCTTCATGGTATGCATGCCTGAGTCCCCTGCTCAATTCTCAGCATCCCAGCATTGACTCAGAATGACTTGTAGGAAGCTTTGAACTACTACTAAATTAATGCACCTTTTTATTCATGCTGGCCTGTGGTGATTAGTTTTGTCAGCATGACCCAACCTAGAGTCACCAGAGAAGGGAGTGCCAATGAGGGATTGTCTGTAACAGGCTGGCTTGTAGGTTTCTCTGGGTGAGTACTGTCTCAAGTAACTTAATGGAAGGGAGAAGACTCGCCCTGAAGGTGGGGGTTGCCATTCACTGAACTCAATGGAAAAGAGAGAGCTGACCGACTTTCTCCAGTGAGGCCCCACCTCTTAAGATCCCATGACTTTTCAAACAGTAGCTGGGAACTAGGTGTTCAAATACCTGAGCCTAAGGGGCGTTTGGTCTTCAGAGTATATGTTTGAAGGAACATGCATAGACCAAGTTCTGTAGCTGGCTTGAGGGGTTTCGTTGTTCCATGTTTCCTAAGGCTTTTGCCAAATTTGTTGATTCATGTGTCGATGTCCTGGGTGGTTCATTATGCCATTTCCAGAGTCATCAGGAGCAACATCTGAAGGTTGTTTGTCCTTTAACTACCCTCCAGTATACCTGCAGTGCCTCGTGTATCAATAGGTTCTCAATAGCTATAGTTTATTGATTAATTCAGTAATCAGTAGTCAGCGATGTACAGTTTTATGCCATTGAACCAAATTCTGTCCTAAAGTACATTTAAAAAAACATTATTTCTCAAATTTTTATCGATCTTGATGAAAACTAGAAAGCACTAAAGACATGTGGACTAGGAATGTGGAGATTGTTATGTGGCAAGGTCAGGGTCACTGCAGAAACGGAGACAGGATAACCTGTGGAGGTCATTTCCCCGTTTCCAGCAAGTGGGTTCGAGGTTCAAACTCTGGTCCTCAGGTTTAATGGCTAGTGCCTTTACCCGCTGAGCCATCTAGCTGGCACCCCGTCATTGTCATTCTGTCTTTATCAAAAGGGCACATTAGGGGGTTTACTTCTTGCTCTCGTATAGGGGGATAACCCCAGGGATTCTCTATGCAGACAGAAAGAGTGTCCCTCCAGGACCCCAAACTGGCAGCCCACCGTGGATAAAGGCACTCCACCTATGGTATTTTTTCTTTCAACTCTCCCTGATTTCAGAGTCAGGCTTTGAAGCACCCCCCTGAGTTAAAGGAGGCCAGGTTAATGCAGTCACTGAAGCCCCAATGCTATTTTCACTTGAAGAAAAGCGAAACTAATGTAAAAATTAAGCACTGAGCCTGGTGAATGCATAGGTTGAACGGAGAAGATGCTGACAACATTTAATTAAACAACAAACTCTTTGAAGGCACTAATGGAAGAGTTTTACAGGATGCCTGTTACGTTTTCATAAGCACCCAGGGTGAGGCAGGCACTATACTAGCTTTAGATGCATTATCCACCAATAAAAGCAGATACGATGCTCTGCAACCAGTCTCCACATTGCCCATAACCCTTCTCCGCCATGGGCTTCTGCTAGTAACTGAGGTTTCTCTGCAGACTCCAGAATGCCACTTTCAGAGGCAAATCCTATCACCCTGATAACATTTCCTGGTTTTATTTGATCTTGAAAAACATTTCATTATGTTTAATTTAGGGAAATGAGATTTTCTTAATTACTATCAGTAGCAGCTATTAGAGGCTCAATTACACCCGCAAATTCATTTTTAAAAGCTTTATGGTTTTTCAGATAAAAAAATTTCAAGATCTAACTGCACCCATTAAAAGTTACTGTCCCTCCCTCTGGTGCCTAGGCTTCCAAGACAGAAGATCAGCATCACAGTGTAAAATAAATAATGCCAGTGAGGGGAAGATTAGCCTAAGTAGGGCTTAGAAGCACTTGTTTGCATAAGCTAGATATTTCATTAAATAAATTGGATCAAAGGATATGAATGATGGGGGATTTTCTTTTCTCAGCGTTTTCCACCTACTAAGATGTATAGTGTGAAAGATCAGGCTGGCCCTGACTGGGATTGAAGGTCTTGCCTGTTTCTATGGGTGCATAATTGTGCAGTTAATTTTTCTATGGCCATTGTGACATCTAAAGCCACTTCTCTCTCGGAGATTGTAAAGAGGGCCCTGGAATCTGTAATTTATTGGTCTTTCAAACTCTATCAGTAGATTCACAAGTGATTCTAGTTTTATATATTTTACAATTGCTTTCTCCTGGAATTAGAGACCCATTGGCATCCATCCTGCAAGTTCCTCTTGTTAGTCATGATAACGTCCATTCTTCTCTTGTACATTACAAAGAGATAAATAAGTTTGCATAGAGAGATGTAGAAGAGAGTAAAGCCTGCATCAGGATGCCTGCTTTCAGCTCCCTGCTCACAGTCTGAATGGTTTTTGTTTTTTGTTTTTTGTTTTTTTTTGTTTTTTTGTTTTTTTTTTTAGAGTACCAAGAGCATCTTAAGCATAAACATAGTGAATGCTGGTGGCTGGGATTGACCAGGACTTGGCCATCCACTTGGTGGCCATTTTTGAGCTATGCCATAAAAGCTATTTTAGAACAAGAAAACATCCTTTGAGAAACTTCTGGGCTAGATCACTGAGTCGCCTCACAGTAGTGCAAAGCCAGCTACTCTGACTGGAGTGCTCTTTCAGCTGCTGTGAATAAAAATTGTATAAAAGCTGCAAATACCTTTCTTGTTGTTCGTCCTGAGTAAATCATTCAGGTTGGAATGATTCAGCATCAGTATTCTCAGAGTTCCTCACTTGCTAATAAACACAAAGGTGAGGGCATCCTATAGCTGACTAAAGGTCTATGTATGGAAAGTGTCTGGTTTTGCTTGTTTGTTGTGTTTGGAAGAGTTCGATGTTATTCCCAACTTAATTCAGCTATAACCACTCAACCCCAACAAATGTAGGGGAAGACTGTGTACTTTAGATACTTGGTGTTTGAGTGAAGTGGCATTGGAAGGAGAGAAAGGTACAAGGTGCATGTATGTCCCGTTCTTCCATGTGTGAGCATTACATACAGGCATGGAGTCCTGGTTTCAGTTGCATTAAGAGGCTGAATTATGTTTGAACAAGTCAGAAGACAAATGCTCTCTATATGCATTCGTGTATTTATTATGCATGTACATATAGAGCCATCTTGATGACCCAAGGCAAATGTTTTAAAAGGCCAGAGAACTCACCTTTCAGAACGTATGGGAGTCCCAGATCAAAGCATGCTCATTTGAGGTGACCTCAAAGTCCAGCGAGTTAATTTTGAAAGCAGGCGCTTGCTGTTTGAGAAGCAGGTCTGGAATGATGATTTTTAGGAAACAGAATCATTATTTGTTATGAACCAGTGCCTCTTTTTCATTCTCTGGAGCAGTCGCTTTTAATGACTCCATCATCAGAGAACGTGCTCAAACACGTGCCTGAGCGTGGACCGTATGGTTGCCATGCTTTCAAACATAACGAAGAACCAAGGCATGTTAATTGTTATTCTCTGAGAGCCTGTGGTTCAGTAACTGTCTGATTTAATAAAGTCTGGCTACAGTGGAGTGATCCAGCTGTAAGGACCATGTAAATATTGTAATAAGCACCCGGACCGCCGTGATCTTTTCGAATACTCACGGAGAGTAGTTTTTCATGCTGTCCACTCTCCAGAAAGCTGCAATCAGCCACCGAGTTGTTTGTCAATGCCTGGGTGTATTTTTGTAAGGAAGTATCGATTCCTGAGTGAAAAACATTTAGTTTTAACAGCAATCAATGAGTAGCAGACAAAAGGACATCTGAAGTTTTGAAGTCTTTAAAAATATGAGGCAAATACAAGACCTGGGGAATTACTGGTAGAATGGCAGGACCCAAGGGTTACACACATTCCAGACTGCTCACTGACTCTTCTCTCCAGCTGTGATGGAGCAGAGTGAACGACTGACTATGCAGGGAGATTGACTGAACTTAGCACACGGTAAAGAAAAGCTGGGGAGGTTGTCCTCTGTAATCTGTACAATTGAAGCGTTTTACTGTGCATTTTTAGATGTGTGCTTTGAAAAAAGTGTTTTATTTAAATTCAATTTGTAATTATGTGTATGTGTGTTTGTGTAGGGATTTGTATACACACACACACACACACACACACACACACACACACACAAAAGAGAAGTGTTGGGGCCCCTGGAGCAGAAGCTATGGACAGTTGTTAGTTACCCAACATCAGTACTAGGAACCAGATTTGAGTCCTTTGGAAGAGCAGCTAAGACTCTTAACCACCAAGTACTCTGTGTGAGTGTGTGTGTGTGTGTGTGTGTGCACGCGCACGCGCATGTGCACATTTGTACTTGCACATTTGTGTGGTGGAGAGTGGCATATGATGTCAGTCCACAGGGGTCTCCTACCTTTTTTGTTTGAGACAGGGTCTCTCATTGGCCTGAAACTTCACTCTATAGGCAGGCCAGGGACCTGTGAGTTTCCAGAGAACTACTTGTGTCTGCGTCCCACCTCACCATTTCTGGGACTGCACGGCACGCACCACTTACCCTGGCATTTCCAAATCTCTGTGTGTGTGTGTGTGTGTGTGTGTGAGCACACATGTGCCATGCCCAGGGTTGTAGGTCAGAAGGCAGCATCTGGGAGTGAGTTCTTGCCTCCCACTGTATTGAGGCAGAGTTTCTCTGGTTGCTTCTGCCATATTGCTGTGTACTCTAGGGTGACAGTCTTCTGGCTGACTCTCCCTTGTCCATGTCTTGTTACCCTGTAGGAACACTAGGATACTGACAAGCCAGTACAGCTAGCTTTTTACTCAGACTACCAGTCTTGGATGGCAAGTGCTTTTATCCACTGAGCAGTGTGTTACCAGCTCCTTGCTTGACATGTTTGATGTGGTTTCTGGGGGATCTGAATTCAGGTCCACAGGTTTGCAAGCAATCACGTTTCTGACTGAGCCAGCTTTCCAGCCCTGTTTGCTTTTAAGGAGTGTCTAAACTTAAATTTTTGTGTCAGCTTTGGAAAAAAATTATATAGAAAAACATTGAAAGAGCTGACATCTGTCAGCATGAAAGCTTGCAGACTATTATTAGAGACTTTGAGATAAGGAAAATATGCATTTGTCTGACTATATTCGTTACCTTTTCCTAACAGCAGTGATATACTTGATATGGGCCATTTGAAAGTTCAGGTCTAAGATCACGTGGACCTCATGTGTTTAAGTCTGTGGTGAGGGTTGGATGTTGTGGCTGAAGCTCAGTTTAGAAGAGAGTGCACACATCTGGAACCAGGGAGAAGAGGGACAGTGCTGGTGGATCTGGTGGAAGTCATACGATTCATCTGAGAGAATTGTGTTCATGATTTCTAAGTGGATTTCACTAGACCCCACCTTTTCAAGGTCCATCACACCTTCTATAGCATGACCTGGGCATGAAGTCTATTACATGGGGACACATATGGGACAGTCAATATCCCAATCAATAATTTAAAATTGATACCAAACTATAGCAGTGAGTAAGCAATCATTTTTTTTTCTATATGCTATGTTCAACATTCAAAACTAACTAATGGCCAGATTAGCTAGGCACGAGTAGGTTCCATGTACGTTGCTGCTGAGTTTAAAAGTCCTAAGTAAATGTGGTAGCTTGTGACTGTGGAAACTGTTCTCCCACCAGCAAGGGGAGCTGTCCATGCCTCTGTGAGAATGGGAAGAGACTCTGGGTAATGGAGCAGCACTAGGAGCAGCGCTAGAGGCTATGATGTGATTCTGCGTCTTACCTGAACCTGGGGCCTCTGTGCGGCAGTGTGACCGTGGGGATAGATAACAGATTTGTTCCCAGCACACCGACTAGCACAGGTATTAGGTGTTTCCAGAGCCACCAAAAGCTTCATCCCTTCTCCAAAGCACAAATTGAAATTTTCATCTTTGATGGCTATTATCAAATTTTATTCTGTATAGGGGAGGAGATGTCTAGTAGTTTTTGTTTCCCAATAACCAAGGATTCTGGGGAATGTAAAAAAAAATTGAATAGAAAAACACCACCACCAACAACAACAAAATAGTGGATTACTTCTTAGAAAAAGAACTCACCAGGTTGACTCCTTGCTAACAGTAAATCTTAAAAGAGAGTCCACAGACTATTGGCGCATTGTCCACTGGTCTCACTCTGTAGCCCAGTCTTGGCCTCTTGGTTCACATCAATCTTCCTGCCTCAGCTACACAAATGCACCCATTGGTGTGCTTTGATCGAAATATACACATACACATTCATTTGTTGATCCTCTGCGTCCAGTTTCACGATCAAGGGTATGTCTGAGCAGTTGAAACAGAGGCCTTGAGTACTCTGCATCTGGTACCCTACTTAAAGCATATGCCAACTCCTGTACCAGGCATAGTTTTATACTTTAATTGCAGTATAATATTCCCTTTTGAAACTACTCCATTGATTTATTGCATATCTGTTTGGGCAAATGTGCTATAGTATACATGTGAAAGTCAGAGGGCAACTTGCACACACACACACATACAGACACACACACACACACACACACACACACACACACACTTAAGCATTTTTACACACCATAGTTTCTAACAAGGTCTTAGAAGGGAGAGAGGTGATTGCATCAGCTGGTTCATTAGTTATGAAAATTTATTAGGAAAAACTAAGTGAGGCTACCAAGTTCTAGATCTCTGAAGTCAGATTGTTTGTACACAACCCTTGATCTCCATGCTCCTGCTCGCCTATAGCTTATAGCCTTAGGTACTGTATAATCATAAGGGGAGGAGGAGGAGGTAGAGGAGAAGGAGGAGGAAGAAGAGGAGAAGGAAGAGAAGGAGGTGGAGAAGGAAGAGGAAGAAGAGGAAGTGAAGGAAGAAGAGAAGGAGGTGGAGGAGAAGGAGGATGAAGAAGAGGAAAAAGAGGAGGAAGTGGAGAAGGAGGAAGAGGAAGAGGAGGAGGTGAAGGAGAAGGAAAAGGAGGAGGTGGAAGAGAAAGAGGAGGAAGAGGAGGAAGTGGAGGAAGTAAAGGAGGAGGGGAGGAGGACTGAATTGGAAACAGCACCTCCTGTCCGCTGTCTCATATTGTTCATCAACTCTGTGACTACTGTCTGTAATTTGAGGAAAGTGCTTAGAACCCAGGTGGACTTCATATCCAATTATCATTTGTCTTGTTAGGAACAACCATGCCCCTTTCCCTTATTTTAATTCATTTAATACATCCTAAATTATTTTCCCAATTTCTCCATGAATAAAGGAGACATGGTTTTTGCTATTTTAATTAATTAATCAATCAGTGTTCTTTGACTGGTTCATACACATATAATGACTTTTGATCATTGTCATCCAAATCACTCTCTGTCATCTCTTTCCCTCTCTTGGTGAACCCCTTCTTCTTCCTAACAAGCCTTCACAGGGTTTAATGACTGTTGTTTACATGCCGGGTGCTGCACAGGCAACTTACTAGTGGCTACACTACTGAAAAATGATACCCATGTCTCCCAGCAGCCATTAATTGTTAGTAGTCTCTGGAGGAGAACCCTCCCCCATCCGTGACAAAATGTTGCCTGGCTCAGTGTTGTGCAAAGAAACACAGCTGCAATGAGTCCGTGAGTACAGTGGCTATGCCAGGTCCAGAAGGTCCTTTCCTCTGTATCTCCCTATCACCTGGCTCTTACAGTCTTTCCGCCACCTCCACCGTGATGTTTCCTGAGCCTTGAAGGAGTCATAGAGCTGTTCCACTTAGGGCCAAGCCCTCAACGAGTGCTTATTCATAGCACTTGGACCAGTTAGGAGTTTGTACATTATCTACTTCCTACAAGCTGTATTTAAATGGAACTTTTACTGTTCTGAGACAGGATCTCCGGTAGCCCAGATGGACTCCGATAGCTGGCTTAGGCCAGTGATAAATTTGAAGCCCCAGTCTTTCAGCTTCCACCTCTGGAGTGCCGGGGCTCAATCCTAGGGCTTCTGGTATAGTAGGCCAGCAGTCTACCTTCTAAGCTACAACCCCAGCAGTTTAAATGTCTCCATGCTTGCTGTTGTAGAGCTGTTGGTAATATGGCTTCAGTGCTTTCAACCACGGTTTTAATGCATAGATTCCTTCTATATTGAAAATAAAAATAAAGACAGAATCTCCTGGCATAGCATTTGCTTTTTTGTTAACAACTGCTTATAAAAAATGTTCAGTACAGTGAACTGTCTGTCATTAATGGGTCCTTTGTAATTCCTCCCAACCCTGGAGGAGAAGCCACTGTGGTATGAATGGCACACCTGTTCCTTAATGTCAGTTAAGAATCACAAATTGGAACCTTCAGCATTGTGCATGTTCAACTTAATCCTTTGGTAATAATTCCTGGGATTCCTAGGCCCCATCAAACATGTTTGTTGAACAGTGTGTGAATTTTTCTACCTGTAAAAGGGAAGGAGTCTTATTTTATAACATGCAAAGCCCAGGCAAAACCTTAGCGTTATGATTTCCTGAAAGAGGTAAAATTTCCAAAACTGATTTTCAAGATCTTGATATAGTAATAATAATAATAAAAAAAAAAGTTCGGCATTCATTTTTACTGTGCTGTATTCAGGCACAGGATTAGTTTTGAGCTCACATTTATGTATACACATAGACATATAATAATTTATAAGTGGAGGTGCAAGGTGAACATATAAACATCTTTAACCTGGGTGCCAGAGTCCCCTACACCTTGGTGTAACTCTTCAGCACTCTGCAGAGAGTGACTTTAAGAATGGGTTTACCTTTGTGCCTTTCTAGAGAGACCTGGGATGTGCCTAGTCACCCTAGAAAAATAAGCATCTTTTAGGGCCTCCTTTTTTCTTAACAACCCAAAGCACTTGTTCACAACTTCTGTCTCCCTTTGATTATAAGTTCTATAGTAAGGAAAAGGCACTAATGTTGCCATGCGGTGCAGCAACTCCTGCTGTGTTCAGTCAGACCTGACAGAATGTTCCAGAAAAAACCACTTGTGAATGAGAGAGAGAGCTAAGCATTCAGGCAGGGTGAGAACTAGGGAAAAAGCTAGGAATTACAAAGCAGGCCCATCTCAGCATGGGTCCTAACCCTTGCTTAAAGCCTTCACAATAGACTTGCAGACAATGTTGCGCAGTTGCTCAGGGAGCATCGGTGTCTAGCCACACACTGAGCAGATGCTCTGTGAGTGTTGACTCTGGTCCAAGCTGGCGTATTTTTTATGAATAGTATTTTCCATGTCTTCATTTGCTTACCACTGCTGTCACAGGGGACCAGTCCTATGTCATGACATTTTCCTCCATTTATATGATTGATCAAGGGCTAAATGCACTTTGAAAGGAGTCATTCAGGGAGCTGGGGAGACAGCTCAGTAAGTAAAGATGATACCCTACAAATATGAGAACCTCAGTTCAATCCGAGAACACACATTAAAAACCAACCAACCAAATGAGCAAACAAGCAAACAAGCAAGCAATCTGGCCTCAAATTCTACCACCACGGAGACAGAAACAGGAGGAACCCCTGGACTTTCTGGCCAACTAGCCTTGCCTAACTAGGGAGTTCCAGGCTAGTGAAAGACTTGGCTTCATGGAAGACACCCAAATTTGACCTCTGACTTCTGCAGGCCTATAACCACATGTGTATATAAATGTACACACACAAAGGTTGCCTATGTGTTCCAGTAAGAGAACACATTTCCCTTTTTTGATTGATGAACTATCATCAGTTCATGTATTAGTATTTAGTGTTTTTTTTAAAAAATAAAATAAAAATGGTATTTCTATAAAGCTTACCTTTCAGATTAGCACACAGAAAGCTTTCAGTACGAAATATCTTTACCTTCTCCTAAGGCTGATGATTCTGCGAAAGGGGACACTGAAGCAGTGAACTGTGGCTGGCTCACGATTCCATGACGATCTTTTAACTCTTCTAAGCTGACCTTTCCAGGATGAAATGGGAGCATTTGCATTTCCTGACAACCGTGAGGCAAACTGCCGGAAACCATGTTTTAAAAAATTGTGAAATTTCACCCATAATCTCTCTGTACTAAAACACTCGAAGCTGATCCTGTGAACACCAGGCGTTGTTCTCAAAGCTTTGTTTGAAGAAACAGCTCTCTGTGAAGAGGACTCTCTGCCAGGCGATGGGAAGTGTGAAGGCCATCTGGAATGTTCTCCAGATGAATAAAAAGCATTTGTGGAAAATTAATATTAATTGCCAGGGTCCTGCGAGCCACTTTGTGGCAGACTTAAACGCGTCGGCAGTAACTTGTACAGTCAGATGTTGACATTATAATTATTCTCTTATTTTAGAAGAGTGAATAATTACCATAGCAAACACTCTAATTTCCCATACACATAATTACACCCATTCACCGAGGAAAGACAGCAGTATAAAGATTCCTAGTCTAAATAGGATTCCTTCCTCTCTCACTGATCTACAGAACGAAGGGGGCTGCACTGCATGATAGAAAAGGTGCAATCTTAATAAATGCAGTTGCAAATGCTCTGAAAGGTGAGCCCTAGCAGAAGTGAAATTTATGACTTAATAATTAATGAGTGAAAGGGGCTGAATAGGTGAGATGAGCAGCGAACTAGCTTTGCATCCTACAGGCCACGGGGAGAAATCTGTGGACAGGGGACAAAAATCAACAGAGGAAACTCTATGAGGTTTTGAAGATCAAGAATACTGTATATTACCTTCAGCATCAGGGTTAAGACTGAAAGTGTTTACTGCTGGTCAACTGAAGGGAAAGTGGTGACATTTAAAGTCAAGAGGTCTCAGTCACACTTAACAAGGACTTAATGCAGAGGTACCATGCTACCATGATGGGCAGGCCCTTCCCAGGCACAAGACTTAGCCTAGTCTTCTTTTTAACCAAGCAGCAATTTGGAGGAGGCCGCACAGACGAGCCATATGTGGAATACTTAGCAAGTGTTAGGATGACCTGTAGGTTTTAACAGGTGGAGCTAAACATTAAGGTTATGAGAGAGAATAACATGGATATAAGGTTCAGGAAACATTGAGGGCAGTGCTGGCACAAAGACTGCAGAAGTGGAAGGAATGGAGGATTATGGGATGCTATCCTTTAGCCATGGCACGGCCTTCGAACTTTATTTCATACAGCTCTGAGTATCTGCCCCAAACCTACATGAATTCAGCCCAGCGATATTCTGTCATGGAGGAGGCAGGGGCTCTCAAAGCTCCACCCCTCCCTGAGGACCTACAGGCAGCTAGTTAATGGCCATTAATTAGGTAAAGATATTTTCTTCAGCTGTATAGCTTCTGGTAAGTTTCCCATGGTCTTGTACATAACCCCTTCCCCATGTTCTCAGCAGCAGCTCTAATACAACTCAACTGGTTTCGAAGCTAAAGAAGACACGTAAGTACAAGGGGACCTACTGAGAAATGGCAGAGGATCTGTGGTGAAAGATCATCAGCATGTGACCAAAATGCTGTGTGTGTGTGTGTGTGTGTGATTGTGTGTGTGTGTGTGTGCGCATGCATGTACATATCTGTGTGAAAATCTCACAGTGAAGCCATTGTATATAATTAAAAGTGTGCTAAATGAAATAAAAAGCACATCAGAATGTAAGATGCAATGGAAATTAAGTGGACATCTTCTAAATGAAACATCAAGATTGAGAAAACAAGGCCAGTGTTAACCTTCATGAAAAATTTACCCATGGATTGGAAGAGAGAAGAAAAAGACCTCGGAATCCTATGTTGTAAGGCATGAAGAGAGAGAGAGAGCATTTCCAAGTTTCACCACAAATTAAGTCACTACAGAATATCTTAGTTTTTCATTGGTCTGTGTGGGTAGAGGCAGGAAAGGAACAGAGTAGTGGAGATGGATGAAAGGCACAAAAAATATATTCAAGCCCACACCAAAGATGAGGTTGCTGAGAGATTGGCGTGCCACCCATTTATGTGGAGAATATACAGTCAACAAAGCAAAGAAAGGGGAATTTAAGAATGTAGTCAAGTATGAAGGCACTTAATAAAATCGATTCCCAAGAATTCCTGAGAGGATAATATAATTAATAGCTACAGTTAATTGTGATCAATTAAACATGACAACAGAGAAAGATCTTGACTAAAGTAGAATGTATCACTGACTCTATAAAAGAGCCCATTGGCCAAGTAAATGACGCGTTTGCTAAACTAAGTTGAGAAGTGAGCCTTTGGACAAACAAAACAAAACAAAACAAAAAAACAAAAACCCCCAAACCTCAAACAAAACAAAACTTAATGAAAAGAGTGTTCTGTGAAGACTGTCTGAATTAGGCATCTGGCTATACACATCAGGCTTACCACCCAGTTTGTTTGTCTACCAAAGTCTTGACTGCTTTGATCAGCACCATTGTTGTCATGGTCGTCATTGTCTCCTCCTCCTCCTCCTCCTCTTCCTCCTCTTCCTCCTCTTCCTCCTCTTCCTCCTCCTCCTCCTCCTCCTCTTCCTCTTCCTATTAAATCACATATAAGGAAATGTTTTCTGTAAGTTTGTTGAGATTAGAAAGACAGTGAGGCAGAAATCCTCACAGAATAGCCCTTTCCAAGACATGAAACCATTGTTTATGAATGACATTTACAAATAACATAAGCTCCCCTTACTATTCTACAGTAGTTTCTAGCATTCAGAGTCCACAGCTAGGATGAATTCTCTTGTCCAAGAATCAATTAGATTGGGGTTTTCTCTTTAAAACCAGAAATGGGAGCTGTGATCCCTCTGGAGTCTGCTTTGTCCCTCCCCTCCACAGTTGCATGATGTTAAACATCTACCTTTTAACTGCCTTGTCTGCTCTCCATTGGCTAAGACAAATTGTACATCTCACCCAGTGATCTCCTTCAGTCCTTACCGTGGGACAACCATGCCCTGACCAGCCTTGACGCTAGAGTGTGCACACACATCATCTTGTTGACATTGTGTTGGATCTCTTGATAGTCTTGTTATCATGAGTAAGTCTATCTCTCCGGGTTATGGCTGATTTTCATGGGCGCATATAAGGTGGGAGTTGGAAGAAAACTTAGCCCTTTAGAAGTAGGTCTACACATAGGCTCACTCTTCATAAGTACAGTCTGTCATGGTGTGGAGTCAGGGTGGCAGGAGTGGGAGGTAGCTCATTGCTTTGCACCCGTAGTCAGGAAGGAGAATTGAATGCTACTGCCCAGCTCACTTTCTCTTTTGTATTCAGCCCAGTACCAGAGCCTATGGAAAGGAGTCATCCACACTCAGGATGAATTTTTCAACCTGTATTAACTGAGTCGAGAAATTCTTCTGTAGACATGCCTGTTTGTCTCCTAGGTGATTCTAGGTTCTCTCACAACATGCCACCATCCTTCCAAGGTTAAACAAGAAGTCCATGGAGAGCCAAAGTGACAGCGTACATAATTATTCTCATGTCTTCTTCACTGCATGAATTAATACAAGTAGTGTTCTGACATATGCATAACTTTTAACAAATTTTAACTTCCTGTTTTCCAAGTTGCATGATGTATCGAGTCAAAATTTGCATGGTGTTCTATTATGAATTAAGTCTCACCATTTGGTTCTTCATTCAGAATCCTAACTGATAAGTTCACTCACCACTGGATTCACTGAAATGCTCTCACTGAACCCAGAGTCTGTGTTTCGGGCTAGTATAACTAGCCATCTGGCTCTGACCTTCATATTTGGAGGACAAGGACTTTATCCACTGGATCATCTCTCAGCCCAGAGCTTTCTTATACTAAAGAAAAGTTGGTCATATTATGTGGCCCACCTGTGGCTTCTCATATTGGACTCCACCTTGGCATATCAGACATTTTGAGATGTATCCATTGACCATCTGTCCTGTTTACCCTTTCAATTTTTGCCCACCCCAGCTCTGTTCCCTGTCCTCGTCTCTGTTATCTAAGTCACCCTTTTGTCCCTCCTCTCGCTTAAAAAAATCATGTTCTGCTTCTTTTTTTAGCTAGAATGAAAGCTTTGTCTCTCTCAGGTGATGTTATCAGCACTGCGGATATATCCTGTGCTGTTTTTATCTGAGCATCACAAAATCTGATTCTGATTCTTCTGTTACAGCCAACAGTGCGTGCTTTAAAAAAAATCAATGCTGAAGTTCTTTATCTGCATCTCAGCCTCTAGAATGACCGCATCTTTCATAACTAATGGAGATATTGAATTCAGACAGTTTTATGGGGGAAAATACATCGCAATTTGTGTGAAAAGCAAAAATGGGACTGCAATTAGATGCTGTAACTATAGCCTAATTTAGATCCATTTGACATTGGTTTGCTAGAGATTGGTAGAGAGTTTTTGAATTAAAACTAGCCTTTTTGTGAAAACATTAGTTTAATTTTTACATGGATGTGTTGAGCTTATAGGATTCTGTCCTGTGTGTGTGTGTGTGTGTGTGTGTGTGTGTGTATGTGTGTGTGTTTCTGTATTTGAAATAGCATCATCAAATTGACCTAAAGATTATTCATGTGGAAAAGAAAGATGTCCCTTTTTATATTGAAACCCCTTCAATATCTCTGTAAAAATCATGTAATGCTTTTCCTGTCTTTAGAGATAGTCTCATATAGCCCAGGATAGCTCAAACTTCCTAAGTAACCAAGGATGATCTTGAGCTTCTGACTTCCTTTCTTCAAACGCCCAAGTGTTGAGATTGCAAACATAAGAGATTGCCACCCAGTTTCTCCTGACCTGGCGATAGCTCCCAGACTTTGGGAATGTTCTCAAGCATTCTACAATTGAGCCCCAGCCCTATCCCCTCATTTTTGCTTTCCAATTAAGAAAGGTCACTGTTCTACCTACAGAACTTGTCCCCTCGTGTTGCCTGTGCTTCTGAACTGTTCAATTCTTGACACTCCCTTCTGACTCCACCTCTTTCAAATTTTACCAAAAGGGCAACTGTGCATGATCCTTCTACATAGTGACTCGGCACATAAAGTCTTGTTCTTATATTATGCTGATAAAGGGTTAGATTATATTTTATCATTATCTTAAGAGCACAACATAAAATTTTCCATTTTAACCAGTCCTGCAGAGAATTGGCTTCAGTACGTTTTCCTTTCACAGATACACTTCTCATTCCTTTCCATGCATCCAAAATGTCATATTCCAAGATGACAGGGTAAAGATTGTGTTCCACTTTGTCCTGAAGTCAGTAAAAGTAACGGATTGGTAGAGTTCAAAAGAGCCAGCTCCAGAGCCCACAAGCAGGAATATTTGTAGCACTACCGAGCATTAAGAAATGTTCTAAAAATACAAAGTCTATTTGCATAGGAGAAGTGATCCTAATCTCAGACGAGTATTGGTAGAACTGGAGATTTATGAAAAAAAGTATAGGAAATGGGTCTCAAATGCATTGGATATAGTGGATGCTATTGGAACTCAGGAGAAGAATGGGGCAGTGGGGGCCAGTTGTGTAAGGGTGTGTCTGAAGGCTGAGGCTGGGAACATATCAGGAGTGTCTCAGGGAGTGCTATGTAAGTCTCAGTCTCTCTCTCTCTCTCTCTCTCTCTCTCTCTCTCTCTCTCTCTCTCTCTGTGTGTGTGTGTGTGTGTGTGTGTGTGTGTGTGTGTGTGTTTGTGCGTGTGTGTGTGTTTTACGTCTGCCAGTTATGGGCAGAGGCCAGAGTAGGCTTTCTATTGTCCTTTTGTACCACTCTCTGCTGTATCCCCTTGAGGCAGAGTCTGTTACTAGACCCGAAACTTTAATGGGCTACTAAATGCCAGCAATCCTCCTCTCTCCCCTTCTTAATGTGGTAACTGGCCCATGTAGGCACACCTGACTTTTTATGTGGGTGCTGGCAAGGGAAACTGAAATACTCAAGCTTGACCAGCAAGTTCTCTTACCCAATGAGCCCTGACCTCAGGGATCAGAGGGCCTTTCAAGTGGGAAGGAGAGAATACTGGAAGCCCAGAGGCAAAGAGATGTGCAAGTATTTTCAGAGTATGATGACATACTTCTAGAGTATAAGCTTATATTTCCTTCATGGTCCCAGGGGTAACTTTATCTCCATAAATTAGAGCTGGAGTTCTGGAGAGATCAGTTAAGAGCACTTGCTGATCTTGCAGAGGACCCATTGTCTTTTCTCAGCATGGGTACTTTAGAACCATCCAGAAATCCTGTTCCAGGGGCTCTGCGGCCTTCATCCCAACTCTATAGGTCCCAGGCACTCTGTAGGGCACAGATCAGTGCAGGTCAAACACACATATAAAAACGGATGGACTTTGAAAATAACGAGCTGGAGAAACGCCATCTTTTCTGTGTTCTTGCAAAGGTTTGCAACACACAACAGGCTCGGAACCCTGAACATTTATCAGGAGAGAGTCACAACACGTGCTTTACCTCAGCTTGAAGCTCCTCAAGTTTCTTCTTCCTCACAGAGGAGTACAAGACATGTATGTATATGGTGATAACAAAAATAAGACGCAAAGCGTCTGGGCGTGGCGTTGCTGTACTGGCGTCAGTACTATCCGGAGAAGCTGAGCTATGTGCAGGACAGTTCTTACAGCTCTGTGGGTCTTTTTGTGAGCTCTGCTGTATTAGCAAAAGATTTTAAAAGCAATGAATGGTTTGGTCTGTTTTAAACCTCCGAAAGCCTGGTTGGACAAAATTAAAACCAGCTCTTGGGTGTTTTTCTCCTTAACTCTATATTTTCACTTGACTACTTAATGTTTTAATGAGGACCCCCCCTTTAGACTGAGATACCTTATATGACCGTAGATATGGAGGTATATAAAATAAAACATGAACTGACTGTGAATCACAGCTATTTGTTTAAAAACAATTCTTCAGTGTACACGTATTTCACTATCGACTAAAAACAAAAGCAAATGTTTATGCCAATGAAATGAGCTTCCTTGCCTGCTTTGATGTTAAGAATGAAAACTCTTGACTATTTATACAGTACTACAGTGCACAGAATGTCTTCCGTGCTTTCAGAGTTGATGAATATTTTGATTTTTGTAATCATCAATACCGAACGAAGTGCTTCCCATTAATACACGGTGTAAGCTGACACGGGTTATGTCTGTATTCCCTTCGGAAGCCGCTAGAAATCGTGTCCTAATCCCAAACTAGAATTCATTGAGCTGAAGTCAGTGACTCCACAGCAAGAGTTAAACAAGTATCCGGACATAGTTCAGCCCACGGATGTGCTAATCGGATCAGGGCACGCTGAGGAACGATGGCAGCGAGCACCCCCTGTCCTCTGTAACTAAAGCATTACGCTTCAGTACGAACAGCTAACGGTGTGTTCAGTGAAACACTGCCATTTACAATCAGGGAACCCTAAGTGTGAGCCAAGAGGTCTCAGGCAGTGGCATTTGATATACATCTCAGAACAGCATGCACAGGGCAAGGTGTGCCTGCTTCTGAAGCAAGGCTGCGGGGAGCCCGTGCGATGCAGCATGGACACCCACTGACACGAGCACGTTGGGTTTTTTGGTTTTCACTTGTTTGATTTTGAAATAATCTTGTTTGTTGAGCATTCATAAACTTGTACTGTTTTCAAAACTTTCATGATCCCCCACATCCAGCATGTGGGGTTCTGACCCACGATTTCATAAGACTTAGTCTAATGAATTTGAGATTCTTGGTGTTTCTATGCAGTGGAATATAACAGTGACAGTGACACTATGTCTAAATGACGTTCTAGTGATTGAAGAGATGAAGTCATTTATGAACAGACGGTGATGCCTTAGTATCTGAATAACTATGACTTTGGTGGGAGTTCGGGGACATAGTTCCTTATGAATGACAACTTGGCTTAATGGAACTTACTTTAGTAGCTGAGTCAAGCCATCCCGCACTCAAACGCTTCCACCGTCTGGTTTCTGTGACCATGGGAGCATGTGTGTGTTTATGCTTGCCCATGGAGGCATGCGATGCCAGAGGATGGTATTGGGATGTGTTCCAGACACTTGTCCGTTTTTATTTTTTGATCCAGCATCTCTCACTGTGCACAGATTGTGACTTTACAACTAGAGTGAATGCCTACCCGGTCAGCAAGTTTTGTAGTAAAAAAGAAATTGGCGAGACCGGTTCTCATGATTTTCTCCCTGGTGCTCTCTCTCTGACCTGGGCTGTCCGAGAGCCGTTCCAGTGTGGCACCTTGCCACGTTGTTTTGATTTCACCCACGGTTCCCATGGTGGGTTGTTACCACACCAGGCATACACATCCCAATTCCATGGCTGGCTTCGGTGTGTCCCGCCACCGCACCTTCTCTTGAACTCAATTAAATCGCCACATGAAAGAACACACCACACAATAACCCCTGATCCAAATGATAAGATATTATTTGACCATGTAGACAGCACAAAATCCTATACACACCCATCCCTTAAAATATTCATTAAAAACCTGTATCTATACGCAGAGAAGAATCTTAACATCTGCTGCCATGTTCTCCCAGCTCCTCTTCCTCTCTCCCACTCCTCCCCTGCCTCTCCCTCCCTTCTAAAACCTCTGTTCCCGCCTCCCTTCCTCTCGTCCCATGACAGGCCTTGTTTTTATCTTGTCTGCCTTCACCTGCATAACGACATCAATCTTAAGCCCACCTCTTTCTGCTTCATATGAGTACTTGTTGCTATGACAGCTTTTATATTGGTGCTGGGGATCGGGACTCAGGGCTTCTGCATAGTTGCAAGGCAAACATTTTATCTACCAAGCAACTTTTTCAGGCCAGGGTTTCTGTGATCTTAGATCCATGTGTAGATCTTTGAGTCTTGGTTTCCTGGTCTGTAAGAGGTTAGTAAAAAAAAAAAAAGTCTACTGCACAAAGCTGTCATCATTTCACGTGTGGTGTATATATGTGTGCATGTCTCTGTACGTGTGTGTGTGTGTGTGTGTGTGTGTATGTGTGTTGTGTCTGTCTGTCTGCCTGCCTGCTTGCCTATGTCTGTATATTTGTATGTCTGTGTCTGCATATGTTTGTCTGTGTCTGTTGCTGTGAACATCAAGCTCATGTTAGCTCTTAGGAGCCAGTAGCTCTCCCTGCATCTCATTCTGGCACCTTCTGAAGGCCATGCCCTTCTCTGTCTCATAGCAGGAGAAGCTGATACATGAGTTGGAAGAGGAACGACAGTTGCGGCTACAGAGTGAGGAACGGTTGCGGGAGGTGACCCTGGAGTCAGAGCGCAACAGGATCCAGATGCGCGGCCTACAGCAGCAGTTTTCCAGGTACTGCTCTCCCGTGAGCACGATGGTCCTGAGGTCTGCCCCCTCTTGACTGTCTGGGAGGCACATCTTTGTTGCCTTCAGTAAGTGCACCCAGTCAAACCAAGCTCTTTACAGCCTGATTAATCCCCTGGAGATTATTTTGACCTGACAGTTGAAGTTTGCGGCAAAACTCGTTGTCTTTTCTTCTCTGTAGCTTCCCAAAGTGTTGTTTGTAAAATATTATGAATTATGCTTATCTCCTTCTAGCTTACAAATGAGTGAGACTCAGACTATGGTTTCTTTATTTGGTTTTGGAAATTACTGGTGGATAACCCCTAACCTACTTTTCTAACAGCTGGACTGGCTACCTCCCCAGCTGTGAACCCCAAATACTTGCTGTTTAAATCTTCCTGGGCTATTTCTGCTCCAGCAGTCTGGTGTCCTGGAATGGGGAGGGCATTTCACTCTGTCACATGCTGTTGGTCCCTCACTAATGGAGACCTCCTGTTCTGTCTTCTCCTCCATGATGTATTCTCTCTCTCTCTCTCTCTCTCTCTCTCTCTCTCTCTCTCTCTCCTCTCTTCCTCTTCCTCTTCCTCTTCCTCTTCCTCTTCCTCTCCTTCTCTCTCCTGGTCCCTACTGGAGGCCCCCAGCCCTAAAACTCAAACTCTACCTCTCTGTTCTCCCGAGTAACTACTTGGAGCTATTTTTACTTAACCAATGGTTTTAAAGTGGGAATTAAGGTTTGGACAACAAAGGCTGGTACAGGTGGGAATTTGCTCCTCTTGGGGCAACCAGATCTTGGGGAACAGAATTTAGCATATGAGTGAAAACAGCACCTGACCAACCTCCAGCAGTTGTTCTGTGGGTTTGCCATGGATTAGATTCTGTGGGTGTGCTGTATCTATGGCCAGCTAGGGTAATAAGATTTTTATGGTCATCCCGGTACTGTTATTATCGTGTGAGACTTATTATTTGGTATATTCTTTTTTCTGAGTAACCAAACAAAAGAATAATGGATTTGTTTCCTTTAAGAAGGTAAGACTAATTCGACTATAGGGCCAGGCAACAGCACTTTTACTATGTGAAGGTCTATTCAGTGCTAAAGGAGAAAACACCAGTGTGTACATCAAAGCCCCGAGTCCAGAGTCCATTCTCCTGGGAGGGACAATTCACTTTCTTAAGTAAAGTGGGAATACCATTTTGTTCTACATTTTTATCTGGAGGCCATCCTAGGCTCTGTCATGCTTGGGAAGTTGCCCTTCAAGGTTAAACTTCAAAGCACTGTGTGGAGACCCATGTTTCCATCATGAAGCCTCTTGTAACAACAGTTAAATGTTCCTCCCTCCCTCCATCCCTCTGTGGTGGTGGTGTCGCACACGTGCCGTAGCACACATGTGTGTCAGAAGACACCCTTGGGTGTTAGTTCTTACTTCCCACCTTGTTTGAGACAGTATCTCTTGTTGCTATCCCCTCCTGTGTGCAGCAGACTAGCAGGCTAGCAGGCCAGCTGGTTCCTGAAGTTCTCTTGTCTCTGCCTACCATTTCCCAGTGGGAGAGCTAGGAATGCAGATACATGAACTATTGTCTGCCTTTATGTGGATTCTGGGGGTTTAACTGCAGGTTCTCACATTTACCCAGCAATTGCTTTACCCACTGAGCTGTCTCCACAGCCCCGCCCTTAAGTTTTTAAATGGGTTTTAGAGAGAGACCTCAGTTCAGCCTTGAGATCATATCCCTCATGGTGGGTAACACACACTGCCGATGCTCATGTCCTTGGCTTGGGGGCTGCAAAGAACATGGCAGGAAGAATGTATGACTCATCTGTATTCATTACTCTAATTTAATATGCTGTCAAACTCATGAAATTACTCAGGTGCTATAGAAAAGCACCAATAAATACTTTAACATTTCCATGGCCCACCCCTTAAGCCTCTTAATCCCCCTTACCCTCAGTTCTTCTGTCCCGTCGTGTGAACTCTAATGTTCTGTTTAGGAGCCAGTAATAAAAGCTCTCCAGTCCAACTGGAAGCACTGATGTGGAATCCCTACCATTTTAATGATACAGGAAGGAAGGGGGCAGGGCTCACTCTTTGCACTAATTGAGATGTCTCTATAGTCAAGCTATTGATTTCCATGATGGGCCACAAAAGACACAGTAAATTATTTTCATACGATGCTAGGTGATGCTGGGTCACCAGTTGTAAATCAAATGACAATCCCACATAGATTTGAGTTACACAAGAGTCCGAACTCTATCCTGGGCTGAAAGAGAAGATAATTATATGTACAATAAATAGTGGTTGCTTTCGCATACTGCTTTTGTGAGGATGTTTCCCCCTGTAATCAGGTTTCTTATGTAGCGCTTATAGGGCCTTAAAAAGGTCAACTGCAATTATAGTCAGAGAACTGATAGAAGCCAGCCAGGGCGGAGCATATTTGACAGATAATTACATGATCATTTGGGATCATTGAACTATTTTTGATGGCCTTTCACATGTCAAACTTTAGTTTTGAAGGTTTTGCTGGTAATGGTTGTTGATACAGTTCTGTTTGAGTCTTTGTAAAGTCCTCAGTGTTGGCTATCCCTTTGGGCATGTTTTATAGTGGAATGGTCATCTAATGATTTACATAGTAATCCAAAGTATTGTGTTGAACTTTAAACCTTACAAAGAGATTTATTTTAACTCTGTGTATGTGACTGTATCTGGGTATGTACCTGTGAATGCAATGCCTGTGGAAGCCAGAAAAGGGCATTGGATCCTCTGAAGCTGGAGTTAGAGACTGTTTAGGGGCACCTGCTTTAAATGCTGGGAATTGATTCAGGTCTTCTACAAGAGCACTCCTTGCGCTTAACTGCAGAGCTATCTCTCCAACTCTCAAATTTAAAACCTCTATATTCACGATGTTATCTTTTCCCACCATGGATTGACAGTACTCTTTATATGTGTTAATTGCTGGAGGTAAGAAGTTACCCCTGACTCCATGGGTGGATGTTAATTTTTAAATCAAGTTCATGTGCTACCTTTTCAGAGATCTCTATGCTGTATAATGGGGAGGTTGCTTTCCAAGAAAGCTAACAAAAGAAAAACAGCCTCCCTCAGAGAAGCCACACCCTGGATTGCCTCAGAAGGTAGAAGGCTTAGCAATAATGCTCACCACAATCCCATTACTTAGTAGAGTGCACAGTAGTAAAAGTGGGTATTTTCATATCAGTCCCTTCCTATAGCCAAGGGAGCCCCTCAGGTGGTGAGCTCTTAGAGGCAGGTGGCATTGCAGGGCTGCCTCTCGTGTGTGGTTACACAGTCAAGGATATTTTCCAGATGTGATGGTGTTTAAGCTGTTGCTGGTGGGGTACATACATGGCCGACCATATTTTATGAGAGGTTAGTGCTTAAAAATCCATAATTGTTCTTACCCTCTCCACTCTTTTCAGCAATTTGCTCAATATGTGCTTACATAGTTAGCCAAGCTTAGCAGTGTAGACAGAGCTTAGGACAGAGATTCCAACGCCTAGGTAAAGATGGTGATGGGCTAAGGCCCAGCCTCCTCACCTCAAATTAATGAAGTGTTTGTGCCTCGCTAGACTCACCTGGAAGAGTATTTGCAGGGCCATTTTCTCCAATGGGTGGGTATATTACCATTCTATATGGGACTTTTTTTTTTTTTTTGAGGAAGCAATTCATGAAGAAAGCAGCAAGTCCATAGCACTGATATCAAACAAAGCCATACACGATTTCCACATTGGACTTAGTTCCTTAGGAAACAATCTAGTGAATCCATAAATTGTTCCTGAAAGCTGCTGTTCTTTAAAAAAAAATCTCTCTCTCTCTCTCTCTCTCTCTCTCTCTCTCTCTCTCTCTCTCGTATGTACATGTGTGTGCTTGCAAATATACATGTATGCATGTGTGCATTGTGCAGCAGGCACACATGCACGCCTGTGTGTGTGTGTGTGTGTGTGTGTGTGTGTGTGTGTGAAGGTCAGATGACAATTTTGAAGTCTAGTGTCACCTTCCACCTTGGTAGAGTCAGGACCTCTTGTTCCCCACTGTGTACCCAGGCCAGCTTATCAGCAAGCATGTGGTCTCCTGGTGCTATCTCCCATATCCAAGTATCAACACATGGAAGGCAAAGAAGTGCTAGTGCACTCAGCTTATGTGGCTTCCGAGACGTCACCTTGGACCCTCACTCATATGCAACACACACAGTGAAGGCTTTGTCCACTGGGCCTTCTCCCCAGCCTGAAAGCTACTTATCTATCACAAACGTCCACTTTTATTGTGTACACCAGAACAAAGAAAAATGCAAATGCAGATGACAACGTCTTACTGTGGTAGAACTGGAGGGGAAAGAAGGCTGTTGTCCCGATGCAGGGCTATGTGTTAATGGGTTAGCATGCTGAGGCATGGCTCCTCGGATGACATTACTGATTGCTAATAGTAATGTCTGGTTCTGTTGTGGAGCAGCTCTGAGCTTCGCTGTTTGTCAGTTTAAATTAAAGCTGGTCTAGTAGACTCAGCAGCTGGCAGGCAGATTTTATAAACCATTTCCTGTCAGTAAATGATACCACGCCTGAAGTAGCAGAGCCAGTGTCTCTCCCTGTCGCCTTGGAGCCTTCCCATTGTGTGGCTATCCATGCTGTGCATCTGAGCGAGGGGAGCAACTGTGCTGAGCCACTCTTAAGCAGCCACGTGTGGCCACGAGAATCCCCTGTGTAAGGTTCAGGCTCGCACTCCCGACACCCGTTCTTTGCATCTGCTTGGATCTTCTTCCCTGAACCCTCATCATCTGCCATGAAGCTGCTTCCTTCCTTACAGTGTCGGGGGTCAGGGGAGTCACCTGTCCCGGTTACCTGCCGTGCTCAAGTAGAGCTGGCTACATGTTAAGCTTCATGAGGCCACAATGGAGTTGATTTTTGCCATGTATCCCATCCAAGTGTCACTGTTCCCATAATCCTTTCTCAGGGATTCTCAGGGTCCTCAGCTTTGCTTTTGATGTCCACTAGGAAGCATGAGGACCTGACAGAGAAGTGGGTGCCGGAAAGCATAATATACCCTTCACCAGTCTGTTCGTATGGCTCACACATACATTCAAAGCACATCTTGGGGGCTAGCGAGATAGCTCAGTTCTTGCTATGCTTGCAAAGGACTCAAGTTCAGTTCCCTAGACCCATGCTAGGAAACCTACAACTGCACATAACTATGGTTTCAGGGGAATGAAGCCCTTATTTTGGACTTGGTAGGCAGTCCACACATGGGCATACATGTATGTGGGCACATACACACATACTTATAAATAAAAATATATGTTAAAACCTTGAAGACAGCTTTGCTGCGTGTCTTGGGATGACACACAAGAGGGGAACTGCCCGTTTACCTCTGGATGGTCAGCAGCTCCCTGGCTCTGCCGTTCTCTTCCCAGACCACCAAAGGCTGTGGTTTAAAATCCCAAACGCTAAAACCACTAGAAGAAAACATAAACAGCATCCTACAAAATGTAGGTGTAAGGAAGGAGTTTCTGAAGAGGCCTCCATTGGCCAAGAAATTAAGGACAATATGCTAACTTTAGCTCAGCTCTGAGCCTAGCTTTTCAGAATGCCTTGATGCTTATGATGAATGTAAAGGAACGTTTCTCTGCTTTTTCTCATACTGGTATATAATGTTTTATTTTATACCCCTTCAACTTTCCAGGGACCTACCAACCATCCAACCATCCCATCTCCCTCCCTACTTTATATATATACATATACATATATATATATATATATATTGTTGTTGTTGTTAACAATTTTGTCGCTCATACCCCACTGAATCTAGGTAGTGTTACCTATGTGTGTATCAGCATGTGGTTATATACTGGGGAATGGGAGAACCTTCATTATCCATTCCTATGAAGAGAAGTGACTTACTCCTCAGTGGTCATCACTGCCAATATTTCCACAGACAGGAGCAGGTCCCTGAGCTCTCCTCCTGTTCCATGCTGAAACTTAGGCTGGCTTGATCTTGTGCAGGCAAACAAGGTTGCTTTGAGTTGATGTGTGAGATATCCACGTCACCAGAAGACAGCGGTTTACGGTACCTCCCCTACTCTCTGCCTCTTGTGCTATCTGTCCACTTACCCCTAATAGTCTACTAGAAATTCATTTACTATTGATTTGGACTTGATATTTCTACACTTTGCAATTTTTGGGGGGTGGGGAGATTGGTGAAGGCTGAGATTTTTCTTTGAAAAGAAGAGCCTTCTTACTTGCCACTCTGTATAAATACACCAGAAATCTCAAATGGCTGAGCAACTGATTGGAGGATAAATTTCCTTCGGACTACAGCAGATGGAAGAAACTATTTTAAATGGTATATTTCAACCTTCTTGGTTAACATTAACATGGGTCATATTTTCTTGTCTGAAGTTTGCACTTTACTGATTTTACTTCAGCAAAACTGAGACAGCAGGAGACAACTATATAGAGAACTAGAAAGAGAAGCCATTTCAGCTTGGGTCACCACTAATTTAACAAATCTGGAACATTCTGCTCTCCCCTTGTATTTTGATTTCTACCTAAGAAAAGCGACACCGTAACATGTTAGTTCTTAAAGTGATACCTAATCACTGGACACCAGCTCAGTGGGTCAGGTGTTTACAGAGCAAGCCTAAGGACCCGTGTCCATCCCCAGAACTCAAGGAACAAGCCAGGTGTGATGGTTTGTTCTAGCAAACTCAGTGCTGAAGAGGCAGAGATGTGTGGGTCCCTGTGGCTTGCTTGCCCGCTAGCGTAGTCAGCTTGGTGGTCTCCAGGCCAGTGAGTGACTCTGTCTAAAAAAAAATGTAGTGAATGGCACTTAAAGGGATAACACCTAGTTGGCACTGGGCTTTTTCGATCTCTGTCTGTACCTCCCTGCTTGTGTGTGTGTGTGTGTGTGTGTGTGTGTGTGTGTGTGTGTGTGTGTGTGTGTGTATGTCTCCATGTCTCTGATTCTCACTGTCTGTCTCTGTCTCTCTGTCTTTCTCTATCTCTCTGTCTCTCTCTCTGTCTCTCTCTCTCTGTCTCTCTCTCTCTCTCCTTCCCTCTCCCTCTTCCTCTCTCACAGACACACACACAAAACAAATGTATACATACATACATACATACATACATACATACATACATACATACATACATGGCAAAAAGCCATGTGTTGTTGCCTGCTGGGCATTTCCGCAGTGCCCACCACCTTCATGCGGAGTGTGGTGTCTTCACAGCCAGCACTACCCTGCCCTGTGACTTGATGGGAGACGAGAGTTACAGTCCCACCTGTAAGATTCCCAGTAACTCTATTAAGTCATTGGCTCCTCCAGATCGCCATCCTTTTCTGTGTAAAATGAGGAGAGCGGCTTGCTTTATGGCTTTATAACGCCTTTCACGCTCTTTAGGAGACAGTGAGTTAGGAATGAAATGCATTTATTTATTGTGAGAAATAAATATTGCACAGTTGTAACCAGGCTTTTGAAGTCTCTAGCCCTGCCTTATGCTGAGGTGCTCTGGTGGACTGATTGTCTTGGGGCCCAGGCTCTCGTCACAGTGGTCTCTGTAAGGCCCCTTTGGGACCATGTCTGCTTTGGAATTTGACTAGAGAACTCTCCATTTGTAAACTACCATGCCAGATTTAAAAATAAAAGTTGGGGGAGGCAATTGAACTTAAATACTGAGGGTCCTGAGTAACCAAAGGAAAGTGAGATGAGTTGAGGTGAGCCGCCATTACTGCTCTTCACCCAGTGATGTCTGTTTCAGGATTTACTGGGCCTGCTCAGGACAGACCCTTAGGAGAGGCAGCGTTATATTGACGCTACTTAGTTGTCATGTTCAGATAATTCCTCTGACCAGATAGGCATCAATACAAATACCAGTGGTGGTGCTGAAGCGTGGCTCAGTTGGCAAAGGGTTAGACTTGCAAGCAGGATGGAGGCCTAGAACCCGTGGGAAACAAGGGAAGACGTGTTGATATGAACATCCTTTAAACCCAGTGCTGGGGAGTGGCAACAGTCAGGTCTCTGCCTCACCAACACCAGCTTCAATAGCTGAAAAGGAGAATCTGTCTTTAAACAAACAAAACAAAAAACCAAACACACACACACACACACACACACACACACACACACACACACACACACGAGGAACAACATTTAAGGTTGAATTCTTGATCTCCATGAAGGCACACACCAGTACATGCACTGACGTGTAGACACACATGCACTTAAACACAGAATTAGCAGGGGTTCACACTCACACCATATATTTTTCAATGACTTACCATAACTTTCAATTTGATATTGTCTCTACCCCAACAGACCTTTAAGAAAATAAGTCAAACACATAGAAGGTTGTTTTATTTTCCAACTGCCCAACACATTCTCCCACTCAATAATCAAAGCTTAGTTTGGGGTGCTCACATTTAGGGAAGATTCCCTTTTGAAGTGCACAGTTCAGTGAGTTTTTGCACATTCTCTTAAATTATCACTAGTAGCATTAAGTGTGGACTATTTCTACATCCCAATCCCCCAAGCAACTGTGGATCTGGTTTCATTCCCTGCGGCTTTGGGTCTTCCAGAACAAGCTTATAAAATGGGTGAGAATTGTTCCTATTCACTGTGGTCACTCTGCTCTTGGAGATGCCTTACTGTTGTTTTCCCATTGTCCAGTTCTCCTTGCTTTTGGGAGGGGCCTGTGTGCAGACATTTCCTGTTGGAGTATCCATTCACCTATGTGCAGACCATTGGGTACCTTACAGGTTTTGCTTTAACTTTATGTTTCTTTGTTTGTGCATTTATGTTTGTTTCTGCATGAGGGTATAGGGTGTGTGTGTGTGTGTGTGTGTGTGTGTGTGTGTGTGTGTGTGATCTTTGGAGACTAGAAAAGGGCCTCAGATCCTCTGGAACTTGAGTTAGTAACCTCACAAATGACCCACCATAGATTCTTGAAACTAGACTTGGGTCTTCTGCAAGAACAGTATATGCTCTTAATCACTGATCAAGCTTTCTGGTCCCTCTTGTTTTGAGAGCATATAAATAAATATAGAGTAGTTATTTATATGTGAGTCTTAAGGTGTTTTCATGTATGTGTATATATCGCCTAGGATCGCCAAGATTAGTTAACCATTTCCAGAGTAGTCACCACTTTGTATGTCCCTTAGCAATATCCAGTTCTTTCTTCTGTCCAGACTGATGTATGCTTAACAGAACAGGAAGCACCCATGTAAAAACCAGCAAAACAAACAAACAAACCAACACCCAAAAAACTGGGCTTGGTGAATTATTCCACAGTGAACATCTTAAATATCATGAGTTCAAAACAACAAGTTGGTACCAGGAATGTAAGCCACTTGGTAGATTGCTTGCTGGCCATTCACAAGCCTGGGTTTGGGTCCAGAAAGAAAGGAAGGAAGGAAGAAATGGATGGAGGGAAGAAAAATCTTTCAGCCACCCAGGTGCTTCTTTCTGGTCTTGGCTCTTTGACACCTAACTTCAGAGTTACATGACCTCTCAGTTTTTGTTTATGTTTAATACATATTGTGAAGCACTTCAATATGATCTTGACCTTTTTTCATGAATAATCTCTAAGTTACTCCCTGTTCCTTTCTTTTCCTTCACACTTGCCTGCTTTTTCTTTCTTTTTAAAGGATGTATTTTATTTTTATGTGTGTACATTTGTGGGGTTGAGTGGGTATATACACATGAATACATACGTCTCTGAAGGCCTGAAGAGGGCATCTGGTTGTACCTTCGTCATGATGGACATGGTTATTTGTTGATTAAGAAATAAAGGAATGGATATGTGAATGAATGAGTGGATGAATATCTTTATTGAAGTAGAAAGATGCCTCAGGATTGCAACTTGACAGGCTTAAGCATATGGAAGAATTTTATGAATAGTGTGTTTATGATAAAAATTTGCTTCCAAGGGAGGTTATAGAAAAGCTGTTTCCGGGGAATCTTTAAAACTTTGATAATAGCCATCACTCTTGGAGTTATAAACTGTGATGGCCTGGGAGGACGAAGACCTGGCTTTCCGTTCCGGGGCTTTGATGATGGAGCGCTCACCTATAAAAGACGAGCTGCATATGGCCAAATACTCTTTGCAGGAATCCTTTCTGCAGGGCACTAAATGGAATTTGGTGCATTGAAAGTTTACTTCCCAAAGGCTAACGTTTGCTTTCTGAGAGTGTTTTATGACACTTGGATAACATTTCTCCCAGCCTCTGTCTGCTTGCACACTAGGCCTGTGGGAAGGCACCAATCCTCAAAGGGTTGACTGAAGTTCTGATTACCTCCTTGGTCCACAGTCGTTTCATTACCGAGTGGCATTCACATAGAGTGTGTCTCTCAGTGTTTATGGTAAACACTTGGGAAAAATAATAATGAGAATATGGTCCTTGTTTATGAATGTCTCCTGCTAACAAACAGGCTTAGGTTATCAGGGTGGTTTGCCTAGGATAATGCAGATTATCCCTAGCTGTGCCGAAGCAGCAGGGTTGAAGGGGAACAAGTAGGCAGTAGTTGTCATTAAATCATACTTCAGAAATTCATCTTTTCTTGGGTTTGTCACTTACAGTGGTAGCAGGTGACAGGATGCACTTTCTCAAGCTAGAAATAGGATTCTCTTTTCTGACATTTGATTCTGTAATCAGTAAAAGCTGTAATGTTTTCTTATGAACGTTCTGTTAATATCGACATCAACGTGCCCATACATGGCTTTATCCTTCACTTCCGGTCCCCTCTCCCGGTTCCTTTCCTTCCCTCCCTCTGTGTCTTCCTTTCCCATCTTCTGCCTCCTGCTCCATTTCTCTGAATGTAGCCGAGGTTGACTCTGAACTCATGATCCTCCCATTGATGACTGGCATTCACAAATATCTCTGTCAGTATATAATGTCATTGGTTGCAGGACTGTGTAGCCAACAGCTAAAATCTCCCATTTTAGCTAATAAATGATGAATAAAATTTATGAGATCCTATTTAAGATAGGCCACACTGCTGTTTGAATTTACTGTCGAACCATCTCTTATCCTGGATAACATTTGGCTCCCTAGGCCATTGTATTGACTTAAATAACTTTCAGACTTATAATTTTATTTTATTTGGTTTAAAATAAATGTTTCATTTGGGTGCTATTAATAAATTAATACATTTTATGTCTGTACCATTGAAACCAAAATGTAACCATTAAAGAAAGGACAAAAGTGATTGCATTCAGTAGGGTAAGAGACACTACAATAAATAAACCATCACCCACTACCTAATGATCTTACAGTTAATAAAACATACATGGGGCTGAGCCAATGACTCATCTTGTAATGTATTTGCCGCATAACCATGATGACTGAAGTTTGATCCTTTGGAGCTATATGGAAAACCAGGTTTGGTGGTGGATGCCTGGATTACCCAGAGCTAAAGAGTCAAAATGAGGAGGATCCTTTGGGCTCAGTGGCCATCAAACCTACCCAAATTTAAGAGTTCAAGTTCCCATGAGAGATAAAGTCTTAAAATAGGGTGCAAGGCTTCTGGACAATAATACCTGACTTTGATCACTGGCCTTCATTTGCATGTGCACACATATGCACAGGCACTTGTAAACACACATCAAACACATGCACACACAGATACACATACAAAGGATACATTAAAAAAGCCTCATTAAAATTAATGCCAAATATTCGCTCTAGGTCAAGTGGGAAGAGTTGAAGGACTGAGCCAAAGAGACATCTGCAGCCAGTATGTCCCCATCCCCTCCATCTCTAGCAGTGAAAAAAACCAAACCAAGCCAGTATGACAACAAAAGAAACCACTCCCCTGCCTCCTCTTACAAGACTATCTCAGTCACACAAGTCAATCTTACTTTGTATTATTTTCTGAAGCTCAGCGGTCACCTTTGATGTCAGAAACATTTTAAGAATTGATTTCTGTTCCCACAGCCATTCACATTATTGTCAAAAGCGTCCCCAGTGAAGTAGTAATATATTTTAGTATACTCCCAGTATGGGAGACATATATAGAGCTTACAGGTCTATTGCGTTTTCACAGATAATCACCAGAGCCCATGATATGTTATCAGGAAATATACTGTAGGTCTTTGTAAGAGATGAGGCTAGCTTCCAGATCCTGCAGGCTGGGACTTTCACGGCAGACTGTCCTGAATAAAGGGTTACGCAGCAGACTTGTAGGGTACAGGTTGCTGCCTCTCCGCCTCTGAAGTCTAGGTCAAGAGAGGACCTTGAGGTGACACTGACGGTGAAATGACTGTTTAATAAAGTGACTAGTTTGGTCTAAAAGAATGGAGAAGGACATTTTTACATATGCAAAGCCCTAACTTCAAACTTCTACCTTGACTTGTATGTGTAGACAGACATATTTCATTTCTGTATGTTTGGGTTTGTGTGTATGTGTGTATATGCCTGTGGAGGCCAGACGACAGTCTCAAGAGTCATTCTCGAGGCGTGATCCACCGTGTTTTAGCAACACATGTTCTCACCTGTCTGGAACTTGCATTGAGCTGTGCTAGCCCATCCAGCTAGGAACCCAAGGGCTCTGGCTGCTTCAGCCTTGCCAGGGTTGGGATTTCAAGTGTGTACTATTATGCTCAGAGCTTTAACATGGGTTCTGGGAATCTGACTTAGGTCCTTGTGCTTTCAAGGCAAGTGCTTTAACAACTTCCCCATCCCCTCAGCCCACCCTCTCTCATGGTGTTCTTTAAGCATAAGATGCAAAAGGTTCAGATTGTTGCTTGTCTATCATTTAAGCAGAATTAATCTTGTGGAGATGTTATTGAAGGGAACTGGGGTATGGGAAGCAGATGGATGGTTTTCTCTTTCTTGAATTAAATAGAACTGGAATATTACATGTAGTAAAAAAAAAAAAAACTGAGGCAGGCAGAGCCTTGTGCAACCAGTGTGGCTTCACTCTCACCGTGTAGCTGAGGATGGCTTTGAACTTCTGATCCTCCTGTTTCCCCGCTCTTCTGTAAATGCTGGCTTTATAGGCCTACATCACCACAGGCAGTTCATGTGGTGCTGTGGTTGAACCCAGGCCTTTGTGCAGAATAGGCAGGCCCTTTACTAACTGAGATACCTTCCCAGGTTCCTGTGATTTAATTGGTAATATCCCTCTCTGGAAGAGTTCTTAAAGGATTTCTTTTATGGATGAGAAAAACTGATGTTCACAGTGGTTAAAATAAATTGTCTTGCATAAACATTGGGTTGATCTCACACATCTTGAGTTTTAACTATCATTTTCTATTGTTTCCTAGTTTTTCTAGCTATGCAAAAACTGAGGTGTATTGACCTTGGGCAAAGTGCTTTCAGTGTTCTAAAGCACGCCATGTCCTTGCTTACAGTCCTATGAGGAACTATTAACATCTATGTTTTATAGATTAGGAAAGTAAGTGCAGAGAGGTTAAACACCTTGCTGAAGGTCGCATAGCCATTGAATTGGCTGAGTCAGGACAAGCCTGCCTGCCACTTAAGGAACATTCACTTCTCACTGCACCTGACAAAAATGAATGTGTTCTGCTCCTCAAACATCAGGGCTTGCATCTGAACAACTTTATAGTTGAGCAAGTGGGTAGTTTCTGCTTTAAAGGTATGCCACTGTAGTAGATTTTGAGTGTTTTTGAGAAGCTGAGACTCTACACTGATGGCTTAAGATGTAGCCTGGGTGATTGACAAAGTGCCTCATTTTGCCCAAGGAATAAACGTCGCTTGAGAAATGTCTTCAGCTCTCTCTCAAGCAGCCGAGGCTTCCTAATTATTAAATTCAAATTCAGATAGCAGTATGTTCTATGCTAGAAATACCTTATTAATAAATGCCTCAGAATTGAAGTTGTTAAATTTGAAGTGAATAATAAGTGTAAATATAGCAATTTATATATTTCATCATTTCTACTACCTAATTAAAATAGTTTTGACGTATGTGCGATATTTCAAACAATATTTATTTCTGATTTTCACATAGAACAGAGTCCTTCTACTTCTGTGTGTATGTATGTGTGTGTGTGAGAGAGAGTGTGCATGTATATGTGCTTACATATGCTTAGTGTGTTCTAAAAATATATCTTTCTGCAAGTAAATAGAAATGAAGAAGATATTTTATTTGTAGAGTGATTTACTGAGGCAAGTAGATCTGTGCATTTGTATGTTTGCGAATGTGCACAAAGACACTATTTGCCTATGTGTCTGGAAAGATAAAGAGGCAACAGTTTCCTATAAAGCAGTGTTTTTTAACCTATGGGTCCCAACCTCTCTAGGGAACAATTACCCTATTCACAGAGGTCACCAGAGACCATTGGAAAGCACAAGCATTTACATTACGCTTCATAACACTAGCAAGGTTACAGTTATGAAGTAACAATGAAAATAATTTTATGGCTGGGTGTCAGCACAGCATGAGGAACTGTAGTAAAGGGTCACAGCATAGGCAGGTTGAAAACCAGTGCTGGAGAGGGAGGATACGACAGAACAGTAATAGGAACTGCGTTTCTGTGAATTAATCTTGATTTTAGGATGTATATTTAACTTAATATCTGATTCTAAAAATCCTGAAATTCAAGGTGAATTTTATTCTGACGAACATATTCAGAGAAAAACCAATTTAAGTGACTTACAGTTACAGGACTTTGCACATTCTTAGCGCCAGTCATATCAGCGACAAAAGTAAGGCAGAAACCCGCTTTCTTTGGTAGTCTCCTATTGATGCCGTTATCTTGTTCTTCTGAGACTCAAAGTCCAATCTAGCGGGTCTTTGTCATGCACAACTTACATAATTAAGAATCCTACCTTGTGTTGTAGCGAGCCACTGAACGGAACCTTCCCATTCCTGCTGATACAAAAGATGACATCCAGTTCTGAGAAAAGCATCACACGATACAGAACTCCCCAAGCACACCTAAACCCTTGGAGAATGCGAGAGGTGAATTGGTTACTCCTCCAACTCATGAGGGACAGAGCATCAAGCACTCATTCTGTCTTCAGGGACTCTATCTATATAGCCAACCAGAGGAAAAGTTCTGCCTTGGGAGACATCTTGATAGGAAGAAGGATATACCAGAAATATGTTGAGAGCAGAATACAGTTCCAAATAACAGAATGTACCCAGGCAGGGACCACAGTGTCAGTTAGCACAGCAGAGTGGGATAGTTCTATGTTCTCTTCTCCTGATGGGAAAGCCTAGAACTACCTAGGAAGTAGGCAGATATCCGCCATGATAGACTGTACCCTCCAACTGTGACTCCAAACGCACCCTTCCTCCTCTAAGCTACTTTTGTCAGGCACTTTATTATAGGGACAAGCAAATCAGCCAGTCCGCTGGACAAATACCCAATGACTGCTGATCTTCAGAGTGAGAGGCAGCCTTAGGACAAGTTGACTGACACCTTCCCCTCCACAGGAAGGTGGAGACTGATGGCAGCAAGAATGGCTGGGTTGCCCTTTGACCTGTCATGGTTGGGAATGATAGGTTTCATTCCATCCATTTGCTACACGTGTAAGGCCAGCAGTAGACACCATGAAACATCTGGCCCTGGGTCATCTCTAACAGAAATAAGACAATCATTGGTGGGCCAGTCTGGTCCACCATGGTGACCTTGGGCCCAATTTAGTGACATCTGGACATGTGTAGGAGGCAAATTATAGCATCGTTCTGACAACAATTTTATATTAAACCCAATAGCTGAGGCTCAGCTGTCCACACAAAGGCTTGGAAGGCTTTCAAATGCTTCTGGGTCTCACTGCAGATGGTGAAGCCACTCTTTTGTGCGATGGCTGCCGATTTCAGCTGAAAGTTAGCATCAGAAGCACAGCTACAAATTACGCTGTTAATCCATCCTTTGGACAGATATTTATAGTGACTTCGTTAGGCTCCAGACACTCTCTGTGCTCCTGCATGTATATGTACTCATTTGGTCCTTCATTTAACCAGCGCATTACAGCAGGACGCCTACTGTGAAGATGAGTGAACAGACACTCAGAGATCAAGATCGTGAGACCAGAAGAAAATCGATACAACAGAGGCCATGTTTCATTTCCAAAGTTTTGTGTGTGTGTGTGTGTGTGTGTGTGTGTGTCCACTCACATATGTGTATATGTGTCAGTGCAGATGTCAGGTATCTTTCTCAATGTCTCTTGATATTATTTGTGGTGACAGTTTTTTTCTTTTAATAGTTTACTCAAAAATCAGACATTTTAATGTTGAGGCAAATACATTACTTTATGAAATAATAGACTTTGGCATACACCCAGATTTCACTGATTCAGCTAGGCTGGCTGGCCAGCATCAGAGACCCTCCTGTGGTACATCCATTTTCACCATTGACTGCCTATAGCTCCTCAGGGAATGATGGTTCTTATGAGTCTCTTCCCCTATGGCCATTAACTGAATGAATATTTCTTAGTCAAAGTAGAGAATGCATGGAGGCAGGTCTCTGTATGCCTCTTTATCTCACTTGGCATGCGTGTTATACACTGAATCATGCTCCCACCCCCGATAGTTACAGGATGGAGCCTAACATCCAATGTGAATTTATTTGAAGATAAGTCCCTCATAGAAGTAATTAAGGTTCAATGGGTTCCCAAAGATAAGACTAAATTGATTGAACCACTTCCTTTATAAGACTGGATTCTAGAACATTCTCTCCCTGAAGACATAAGAGAAAGGCCATATGAAGACACAGTAGGAAAGCTACTGCCTGCGAGCTAAGAAGAGAGACCATATCAGACCTAATTGGTGTGCCTCAGCCCATTGCTTCCATTGTACCTTGCTACTCTCAATAACACAATAGGGAGAGTGTTAGTCCTTCTCACTAGGGTCCTTCCTTTGTCAATGTCTTACGTTATCATTCTTGTTTGCTTCTTAAACTAACTTTGAATTAATGTTCAAGTCAAATTATTTTATAAATAAGTCATTTGAAAATCTTGATACTTTTGTGTATGTGTGGTTGTGTTTATATACTTGAGAATGCATGTAAATGTTGGAGGGGCAACCTTAACTGTTGCTCCTCAGAAGATACATTTGATTTCTTTAAAAGTATTTTATTACATTTATATTTAGTGTGTATTTCCTTCCATGTCTCTATGAACACCTATGGATGCCATGGTCAGAGGACAAGTTGTAAAAACTGGTTATTTCCTTCTGTTATGGGAGTTCCCGGAATCAAACTCAGGTCATTAAGTTTCGTAGCCAGCACCTCTACCTGCTGAGACATACTCCCCACTTTACCTCACTTTCTTAGACAGGATCTCTCATTTTATCTGGAACTCATCAACTGAGTAAAGGTCTCTGGCCAGTGAGCCCCAGCATCCATCTGTATCTACCTCCTAGATTTATAGCTAGGGAGGATTATATAAGACACCCATCTTTTTAGACATCGCTTCTGCTGATAAAACTAAGGTCTATACGCTTGTTATCTGCACCATCACTACAGCCCCAAGACTTCACTACTTTATTAGCAGCAGCAACTCCAGGCATTTTGTAAAGAGCAGAATGGGGTAGAGCCATAGAGAACTGTCTCAGGGACCTACAACAGGAAGCAGGTCTGTGACTGACAGCCCAGCATGTAATAGGCTGGTTCAGGGACACCTCCAGTGAGGCTGTTGGGGATGAAGTATGACTGGAATCCCTGGTTACTTTGGCAGGTGGAGAATGAGTAATGAGCTTGGTCCCCTGATTACATCTCTCCTCTAGCTTTCTGTCTTTGAGTCTTTCTGTCTCAAGTCTAAAGAAATGAGTAATTTGCATCAGCTAGTAGCAAAATCAGAATAATTTATTTACTTGACTGCTTATGTTTCTTCACGTTCCTCTGGTAACTTGATTCAATAATTAAATTCATGTGGACTTTATATTTTTCTGCATTCATTCTGGAACTCCCCTTATCATGTTGGAATAAAGTGTTTCAATACGTAGTTTTACATTTATTTTTTTTCCCCAGTAAAATTTGGTCCCATTGAGAATGTTAATGGAATCATAGCTTACTACTCCATCTGCTCATCACTTGAATTAAAAGCCATGCTCATATTTAAAAGCAGACTTTCAAAAACCATAGCTGTGGTTGTTAGCCATCAAGATCTGAGTAAATAAAAGCTAGAGCTTTAGTTTATAGAACTATAATTAAAATAAAACTGAATCATGTATTTTCTTAACTCCTCTATTTTCTTTGTCCTTGAACCTGGAATATACGTTCTTGTAAATCTGTTTGTGTCTTCGAGCATGCATGGGATACAACTTTAATTTTAAAATTATCCTATTTATTTATTTATTGAGGATATGTGCATGTATAGAGCCCAGGAGAAAACTTTTGGGAGTCTGTTTTCTCCTCCTACAGAGTTAGTACCAGAGGTTGAACTCAGGTTATCAAGCTTGGCCCCAGGCATCCATACAGGATGAGAGAGCTCACTGGCCCAGAAAGAAACACCTTTATATTATCCTTTCAAGAAGACACAGCTGATTTAATTGAGAGCTGTGTATCCCTTCATCTGTCACTGACGCTCTCTACAATGCTTTAGCTTTTCAGCAGCAAATATAATTCATTCCAAACTTGTTGGAGGAATTTTATTTCTGGGAATTCTGCAGCACACATCCCCTGACCAGAGTTTAAGGTTTGACTGTCTATCCCTAAGATTCATTGCTGCTAAGTAAATCATCCCTTAATTCTATAAAGTGCTTTTTATCTTAAGATGTTTAGGGAGTATCTGTTCTTTAAATTAATGTTTGTGTAATCTGAAGGCTTTGCTTCTCAGAGGAGATATTTTATACAACCTCAAGATGTATTTGGTAGAATTGCTTCGTTTATAAATCAATGTGAGAGAAAATGGTGGCACCTTAACAAAATGTGAAAGCAGACAAAAAAATTTTTAAATGTGGATGAATATAGAGCTGATAAAATTTATATGCCATTATTCAGAATATCCAACCAAAATGTCTGTTGGAAAAAAAATAAGTGAACAGAGGATAGATGGTATGTTTATACAGCAGGATGCCTGTCAGCCTTGAAGGAGGCAGTCTCACCACTTCAGCATGAACGAACCTGAAGGACTTCAGACTAAGTGAAATAAAGCAGAGAGAGATAAATACCAAATGACCTCACTTCCGTGTTGAATATTAAAGGGGTGAAGTATAAGTACAAGCATGGGGTAGAAGTGGACGCCTCCAAGGATTGGAGGGCATGGGGAGATGCTGACCAGAGGCTGTAAAGCATCATTTGTGCAGAATGACTAGGCTATGGAGACTTTGAAAATGATGATGGCTGTGGTTGGATGTTTTGAAATCGTAGAGGCTATGCCAGGGACTCCCTCAAACAGTAAAGGCAGGATGGAAAGAAAACCAGTCAGTGAAGGACTTGTGGGGCATATAAATGCAGGCTTCATTACAATGTCTGTACCAATTTTCATTTCCTTCACTTCTTGGGAGACTTCTATTTTGCTAGTGACGTGTTTTGCGTCAAGATCATGGAGAAGACTAAAGAGATTTTAGGCCCATCATTTTCAAGTCCATGCGTCTCTCTGCAATACCTGACTGAAAATGAAGAGCCATTGCCCCCTTGGAGGGCAGAGCTGAGACCCTGCCCTCCAGAGGGGCTAGCTGTCTCACTGGATTTGCTAGGATTATCCAAGACTCCCATTTCCTTGCAGATAGTTCAGGATGTCTGCTGTGTATGGCTTTCAGGCTTCCCTGATTAAGACAGGCCAAGAGGATTTTGCACATTGCCCGGTTTATTAGAAAGTCAGCCTATAGATCCCAGAAAGCAGGAAGCTTTGATGATCTTCGTGTTAAGTTAGCAGAGTTATTAAACACTCATTTTCCGTAAAGCATCAATAAAAGGAGGAAAGGAGGCTTGAATCACAGTGTGGGGGTACTGCCTGGAAATAATGTAATTCTGTTCTAATAGTAAAGTTGGTTAAATATTAGAGGCCACAGGAAAGAGACTCATTCTTTTCCTCAGTGACAGAAGTGGTTACATCATTTTCTCCCTGACAGTCAGGGCGACGGACTAGATAATGCTTAAAGGTTATTTTCTACCTTAGAAGAATAGGCCCTGGAGATGGGCAGAAATAAGGAAAGGGCGAAATGATTCCCAACAAAGCCATTTAGATGAGGCCCTAACAGATTTTTTAAAGGTCTATTTCCCCTGCTAGATTGGAGCTTGCCAAAGGCTCTTTTCTATTTCTATCGGCATCTGGGGAGGATGGCACTCAACCAGAGCCGGAGTGGGTGCTCAGTCACCGTTTGCCTGCAGGGGCTCATCATGGGCTGGCCAGCGCAGCTGATCTGGAGGGCACTCAAGGGCATTTTCTCTGCTCCGTGCAGATGATCTTCTATTTTGCAAACCTTTAAATATGGAAATCCAGCAAGTGGGCATGCGTACTGACTGATACCGAATCAGCACTTTATTTACATTGTTCTCAGGTTCCTCACAAAGTTCTTTTGAATAGTAAAAGGCAGGGCTGGACATAGTAGCAATGGGTAAAACATGGCCACATAAGCATTAAGACCTCATTTCTGATCCCCAGCACTGAGGCAATTGGGAAGCAGAACCTTAACTCCACACAGCACTGGGAAGATAGAAGTAGGCAGGCCTCTGTTGATCCCCTGATTTTCTAACCTGGCTGAATTAGTGATCTCCAAACTCACTGAAGGAACTTGTGTCAAAATGAATGAATGAATGAATGAATGAATGAATGAATGAATGAATGAATAATTGGATCGAGGGTAGTTGAGGATGACACCCAGCATTGATGTCTGGCTCTATCAGGCACATAAACATGCCCCGCTCCCCAACACAGCCTTCTGAACCTTTATGATTATAAAATAATTGGTTTTTATCTCTCCAATATTAGATGCAAGGAACAATGAAATAGACAAGACAGCTTCCATACACGGGAAGGCTAACAGAAAGAAAGCAGGGAGATGTTAACAAGCATTGGAAATCCTGCCATGGTTCTTATGGCCCTCCTGAGTAGCTTCGGTTCCTTTAATAAGTAACCAAAGTGGCCCAAGCAGTTTCCAGAAAGTTCTGGGGGTCTCAACTTCTTCTTCCTGAAAGAACCTCTTGGGCGCTATGTCACTGTAACATTTTATGAGACAACAGCACGACACAATACAACGTAACACAATGCAACACGATACACCCTTCAAACTTCTAAAGAAACCCTTCGCTTGGCCACATCCCTGTTCAGGTGTCCAGTGTAGTTGCGTTAGTGCAAACTTCTCTTTTGACAGGCACACGTGCTCTACAGCAGCCCTTCCCAAGACGGCTGTAACTGCTAAGGACTCCAACATCACTGCTCTCCTGTTTCCTAAACTCATGACCTTTACTCAGGGTAGGCATGATGGGAAGAATGCAGCTCCCTGCTCTCTGGGGAAGAGGCTGGAGCAGCAGTGGCAATAGGTGACAGACACTTGTCCACTGAGCAGGCACCCCTGACCTGGTGCCCACCAGGAGATGTGGAAGGTGCTATAATAAAATAACACTCAAAAGACTAAATAATTAAAACAAACAAACAAAAACCCCACTGCTTCTTGGGATGAAGTAACTTTTATTACCTATGCTCATTGCTTGGTTGTTAGGAACAACAAAGTGTGTGTGTGTGTGTGTGTGTGTGTGTGTGTGTGTGTTTGTGTGTGTGTGTGTGTAGGAGTATGGAAGGATGTGCTGGAGAGATGGCTTAGAGATTACAAGCACCTGCTGCTCTTGAAAGAGTGCCTGAGTTAGCTCCCAGGACTCATTGTGGATACCTCCCTTCTACAGCTCCAGGGAATCTGACATCGTCCTTTGGGCACCTACACTCACAGGAGATACACTCGCACAAACAGACACATGCACACGTAAAGAAAAAGAAGACAAATATTCCCAGTGAAAAGGAAGGCAAAAGAATCCTGTAAATGCAGGCACATCGCTAATGAGGCGATACACATTTTAGGTATAATTGATCAAAGCCTACGGCTTCTATGGAAATGCAAAGGACTAAAGGTACATAAACTAGAAAACACAAGACCATACCAGGTGGTTTTCTTAGGGAATTAGGTGGCACAGTAGTTGCTCAAGCCCTTCAGCCTGAGGTGAATTACACACAAGGGGAGGCCGACTTTTTATTAACAGGGAGCCACAGAAGGCAAGTGTGAGGTAGGCCACACGGCAGACAGGCTATGAGAGCCTTAATAGGGTCTCTGCTGCTGTCTTCACTACAAAGGTTAATAGTAAGAGGATGCTAATGCAAGCGCAGTTAATGAGCAAGTCCCCATCTGCAGGAGGCAGGTTGAGGCACACTCCAATAATTGAACATGTTGAAATCATTGAGGTCTGATGGCATTCACTTAAGAGTCCTAGGGGATGCAGCTGAAGAGAGCGAGCGAAATGATCATCGCTGAGTGCTTAGGAAGGGTGGCTGCTGGTCGCAAAAGCTTGCAATTTAATAAGAAGGCCAGGGGGAAGAGTAGATTGCAATGGTACTATAAAGAGCCACAGGCTTATGTCCTAAAGGTAATTAAGGAGAATAAAGAAGAAATGGGATCTAAGTGGGAAAGGGACCTGGTGCTATCACTCACCTGTACAGCCGTTGACTCTGATATCTGTTCCATGCTCTGTCGGTTCACTCCGGATTCTGACACCAGTGCTTCAGGATGGCTTAAAAGATTTGGTTGTTCGGGATGAAGTCGGCAGCTTCAAATTTAGAAGGCCTAAGTTCCTGTCTTGAGAAATTAAATTCTGGTGTCACCAGTAACAAGTCTGCTTTCCAGTTCAGTGATGGGAAAACGGGGACAGACGCTCAGTTGGGCACTTGGTGACAGTTCACTGTCAGCAGGTGGCAGTTCCCATATTTACTTGTAGGTACATCTTTCCCTGCTGTGCTCAGTGTCTGACTAGAGATGGGGCTGCGGATCTGTGGCTGATTCCTCTGTCAGATGGGAAGCAATCGTCTCCCCCTTAGATCTTTAGTTCTGACCGTTCTTTAAGTGATTTGGTTTCCTGTTGGAGATGATAAGAACTCAGTGCTTGGCAGGACCAGCTCTCGTTGCAGAATGCTGACAGTTTTTCCCTCCTAAGGTCACAGGGAGTTGAAGAAGAGAGCACAGAGTGTGATCAAAATTAAGTCATGGGCTGGAGAGTGGCTGAGTGGGTGAGTGTGATTGCTGCCTGAGAATGGAGAACTGAGTCCCAATCCCTGGCACCCATGTAATAGCTATGCTTGTTTCTATAGCCCCCCCCCCCCACTGTGTGCATGGTGGGAAGGTAGCAGCAAGAGGACCACTGGGATTACTGGTCTCCAGTCTAGCTCCAGATTCAGGGAGAGACCTATGTTCTGGTTAGTTGTCCTTGTTGTTGTTGTTGTTGTTGTTGTTGTTTTGTTGTTGTTGTGTCAACTAGACAGGAGCTGGAGTTATTTGGGAATAGAGATCCTCAGTTGAGAAAATGTCTCCACCAAGTCTGTTGTCTGTTAAAAGTTGTTGTGGGTTGTCTCAGCCCACAGGGTGTAGTACCACCCTTGAGCAGGTGGTCCTGAGTTGTATAAAACACAGGCTGAACAGACCCCGAGGAACAACCCGGTAAACAGCTCTTCCCCCATGGCTTCTGCTTCAGCCCCAGACCAAGTTGCTTTTGGTCATGGTGTTGCATCATAGCAATAGAAACCCTTACTTAAGACACAAAGCATCCTCCTCTGGTCTCATGCATACATATATCCTAAAATACACACGCATGCAGGTATACAGACACACTGCAAACACACTCATGCATGCACATATGCACACAGGCATTCATTCCCATGCACACCATACACACACTTCCATGCACACATGCACCTAGGCACACACATATACAAATATGTATGCACACAAGTACACACACACACTTTAGATTACAACACTGGTTGCTATCGAGGACAGAAGTTCTTTCTCTAACTTCCTTAGCATTCATTTGGATAAATCTTATTGAAATTGCTAGTTTATTCAGGGCATTATCAGGATGAGGAGGAATCTAAATAGCAGCTTTCATTTCAATGGCCAACATGCAAAGCCTTTCTTTTCTCAAGTATCCATCACAGTAGCTCAAGATTTTGACACTAGTATAACCCTACCTTATAGGTAAGGATACTAAAGTTTGTTCCAAAGCTTCCTCTTAAGCTAGCGGCTTCCGGCCAAGACAGTGTCTGAGTCTGAAACCTTCATTTATTTTTAGTGTGAGCATGTGTCTGTCTGTGTGTCTGTCTGGGTTGTATGTTAGAATATCTGTTGGCTGCTGTACTTTGTACCTGTGAGCCTGCAGAGGCCAGCAGGACAGCAGGTGCCTTGCTCTAACTCCCTCCACCATATTCCCTTGAGACAGGGGCTCTCACTGAACTTGTTGCTAGGCTGGAAGCCAATAAATCCATTGGTCTCCCTGTCTCCATCTCCTCACAGCAGAGACATTACAATTGTGGAGCTAGAACCATTTTATTGTTTGTTTGTTTGTTTTTAACATGGGTGCTTGCATCTGAACTCCTTTCCTTAATTTGGACTCATCCAGCATGGACCATGTCTACAGCTTCCAAAAACTTCTTTCTTAACCAGTACCCTACTTACCTTGGAGGAAATGGTATTCCAAGAGTAGCCATAAAGGGACTGGTGGAAACAAGGGTACAGCCCCTGCAGATGAAGATAAAGTACAGCATTGATTCATGTGGAAAAGTTTCGGAAGAGAAATGTAACAACCAACAAATATGTAAAAATATGTAATGAGATCGCCGAGGGGGAAGCTATCAATCACGCTCATGGGGGCAAAATGAAAAGAAATGAGCTCTTAGCACTGTAGAAATGGAGGCAGTGGCAGCTATGAGTTGCTGATGATAGAAGAGAAGAGCTGATCCCAAGCCATCAATTTCCCATGGCAGGACTGAGGCTCAGAGAGAGAAGGTAGCATTTCTGGTCACCTTGGCAGCAATTAGTGTGCAGTTCTCTGGGACGCGGTCCTACGTGTGTGCCCCACCAAATGCTTATGCTGGTGAGTGTGAAGGGCTCTCTGAGACTCTTGTGTTTACATGCATCCCAGCATGTGTTCACATGCATGTCCAGCCATCAATTAAACAGGGTCTGGTAGGGTGCCAGAATTGTTTCTGAAGCAGCAGAATGCTGGTGGGTGGCAAGGGTGTGTGTGTGTGTGTGTGTGTGTGTGTGTGCATGCACATATGTGAAATCACCTGGATTTTGGAATCAGTATTTCCAAGAGTAAATTGTACAAGAGGTGGCAAATAATAATAATGTTCAACGGATTTGTCAGAAATTATGGGCTGGTGAAATGACTCAGTGGATAGCCTCTTGCTGGCAGGGGTGGGGACCTGAGTTCAATACCAGGGAGACCCATCTGGTAGAAGTAGAGAACACAGTCACAGGGATTGTAGTATGACTTTTACATGTATGTGATGATATGTTGGTACACCTGTTAGAACACTCACACATAGATGAATAAAAATTAATTAAAAATTAAAAATATGTTTGTAGTAAATGATAGCCAAGTAAAACAGCCCTTTGTCCCTTCTGACCTTTCTCTATCTCTCTCTTCCTCCTTCGCTTTCTTTTCTTCCCTTCCTTTTCCCTCTCCTCTCACATTTTTCCTATGCTATTTTCTTGAGCTCAGGAGTCTATTGAGAGAAAGAAGTCAGTTCTCCCTGTGATTCATTCATGACCTGCTGCTTGCTCCTAGAGTCATTGAATTCTTTGCTTAGTTCTTACAAAACCATCACACTTTGCTTTCCCTGGCCTTCATTTTTCTCTCCCCAGAATCTCCCTTTTATTCCAATATGGTTCAGAATCATGTGAGCTCTGAGAATCCTAGCTGTCGGGCTGCTAGTGACTGTATACCTCCTCTCATCTGTGTTCACATGTCCCAGGGGACGTCTTTCCTTCTGAACAGGCTTCCTGGGCTACCTCCTCCACACAGGCTTCAGAGTAACAGTATCCGAGTGACACCCACAAGTATCCTCTGATGTCAGGAGCCTGCATTTCTATGCATCTCATATGCTACTTTAAGTATTTCTCTCCTCAAATTAAAGGATTTTTATTTTTATAAATTACCATTTATTCATTGTATTTAAATAACAACAGCAACAGCAGCAACAACAACAAAGAAAGAAAGAAAGAAAAAGAAAGAAAGAAAGAAAGAAAGAAAGAAAGAAAGAAAGAAAGAAAGATAAAGAATCACAAGGAAATGTAAACAGGGTAACTTTAATCTTATATATATCCTAGAATAATCACACAAAGAAGTTTTTTTCAGACAGAAATTTATTTTTCGGAGCCATTGAAGAGAGAGTTCATTTGAACTGCTGAAACAAAAAGCATTACTCCTAATTTGATCAAGAGAGAAATGAAATTTGGGAATAGAATTTATTTGCAGTTTAAAAGAAATGTAATATTTTTTGCAAGTTTTCTGTAAGCAATCAAAGTCTGTTACCCTGTTGCTATGGGATACAGAATTTTTTTTTTCAATTTTTCATTTCAAGTGCCCCAAGTTCAAATACAAGGAATGAACAGAAACCAGGTGCTAGTCTGTGTGAATCTTGGTCCCACTGCCTGAGCTCAGTAATCCCGTTTCAACATTATCCTCATTGTAACCCTTAAAGGAGTTTCTCTAACTTTCTGAGCTTCAGCTGTGCTGGCTGAAGATGGACCAATGAGGTGGTTATTTGGTACGCTAAAGTAGTGGCCAGACCTTGTCTGCTGAGAGCAACAGGAGTTCTCTGAGAGTGTGAGCTTGAGGCCCACGTGACAATTAGTTGATAACATGCTGGTTACTGAAATGGGACTGACCCCCCTAGACCTGCATGTCTCAGCTCCCCCCCAGGTCTGGGGTTACAAATGGACATCATTATACCCAGTTTTGTTTATGTGCATCCTGTGGGGTGGAACTCAAGTGTTCTTGTTTGGAAGGCAAGCTTCTTTTGCTGATCATAGGAGGTTAAATTGAATAAATCATATAAATGTAAAAAACAAAACAGTGCTTTTGTTTATCATATTTAAACACCCAACTCCAACTTGAAGTGATACATAGATTGTCATGGGCTACCAGGACTGCCTCTTTATCTGCGCACCAGCCCAGCTTGCGACCTTCCTAGATGCTCGTCACAAGAACACAAACTGAGTGTCTGCTTGGATGCAGGTGTCCATATGCCCTGGTTTGTGTAGGACCAGGTGCTGTACCTACCATGGAGAATTGGTAAAAAGTGAATAGTGTCACAGCCTAGATTTGTATTCAAGAACAGGCGGCAAAATGGTTGCTCACCCTTACTCTAGAGAATTAGGTCAAAATTGGAGGTGTGTGTGTGTGTGTGTGTGTGTGTGTGTGTGTGTGTGTGTGTAACTTAAGAGAGGGTATAAAAAGCCACTAAGGGAGTATGGGGAGGTGACTGGCAGAAGTTTGGAAGGCTGCTCAAGTGAGAAGGTGTTTGTTTTTGGCTTACTAAATCAAATGTATTTATTTTGAAACCATACTGGTATCTTTGACCTTTGAGATAATCTAGGGCATTGTATAAAAATGTAGATATTTGGTTTATGAGACATGCTGTATGTCTGTACATAGTGTAACTGTCTTGGAGTAAATTTAGCAGCAGTCAACAGCTAATTAGTGTTAGAGACCCTAATAATTAGGGCCCAGTTATGTACTACTATGTTTCTCTGTTGCTGAGCCAAATGGGGAAGGGCTCCTAGCCACTGAAAAACACTAGAAAATTAAATTAATACCTTTATGAAGAGTTCAAAAACAAGCTTAAAAAATATTGAATCCCAGGCTGGCAAGATGGTTCAGCCAGTGAAAGGGCTGATGACTGGAGTTTCATATCCAGAACTCACATGGAGCAAAAGAGAGAATCAACTTCCATCGAGTCATCTTCTGACTTCTATAAGCATGGTTTGGCACGAGAGAACACACACATGCAATTCTCTCTTGTTTGCTTGCCTCCCCCCGCCACATCTGCAATAAATAGTTTTAAGTGTCGAACTCAATGTGCAGAAACATGATTGCAGGAGATTAAGTTGAATAAATCATATTTTAGAAAAACCCTGAAACTGGACGTTTTTGAGTCAGTTCAAATCTGACTCCAAAGCAAGTTTCCTTAACTGCTCACATATTTATCTGTTTATAAAGTCACTCCGGGGGACATAGCTGCTGCCGTTCAGAACTGGAACATCTTGTCCCCTGTCAAACATGTCTTAGAGTTCATACTCAACACGTATAAAAGAGTGTGAAAATCATCAGGTTCTGGGACTGCTTAACACTCATTTTCATGTGAGATTGCTTTTCTAACACACTGCCACATGTGGGTCTAATGAATTGCTCCCAAGTTTTCAAACGGGGATTATTTGCAAATGCTTCTTACCTAAACATTTTGCATAAACTGTTAAACACAAGTTTATGATTGCACCTTTCATAATTTTTAGAAAACCTTAAAGAAACCCAAGGATTAAGTATCATCTATTAATCCCAAACTGGTAATGTGTTTTTTTTCATCCTCCCCTCCCTCCCTCCCTCCTCCCCTTCTTGCTTCCTTCCCTCTACCTCTCCCCTCCCTTTCTTCCTTTCTTTTTTATGAGCTTGTTACAGTGTATGTAGTCTTGACTCACATAAATTATTATGAGGTAATTATTATGACTATTTTAATTACGGCCACGTGCCTTAACCATACAGCTGCATTGTTCAACTATAACTTGGGCATTAACCGTATCATCTGCCATTAGTTATTTTGGGTGGGTGCTTTGAACAAGTGGCTTTTTCCTTAGCACTAATGTTTATTCACTAATCAAGTTGACCTTTTACAGATTATTTGTCTCAGGATTTTACTAAGTAGCCATTCACAGTAAGTTTAATTGGGGGATTTTCTTGAACCATAAGTCTAAAATCATGGAAAAATGTTAACACGTTGGGGTAAGTGTCTAATCATTTTAATTCTGTCAGTAGTTACAGCCATCTCATTCATCATGACAGAGCACTACCGTCCTAATATGAATATAACATCTAATTCTGTAGCAATTCAGTTGTAATTTAGCAACAATTACTGTCCACTTATTATGAAGTGGTGGGGGAGCCCTGATGTAATTATCTTAATGCAGTTTGGTCAGACTCTACAGTCACTGAAGTTTGTGGACTTCGTGGAAACTTTAAATTGATGTGCACAATTATAAGCACATTACAGGGGACAGGAAGCAATTTTCTTTGAGGTGTTTACGCTACTGCTTAGAGTGTGAGCTTCATTCTGTTTTTTTGCAAATAGTCCCCACTGACTTCAGTGTTTTAGGCTGTTTTCCAGACTGAAACATGCAGAAGGCCACCGCAGAAAGACTGTCCATAGTCTGTGACGTCTCCGGGGCTGCCTGGTAGAAGCCCTTGCTTCCTTCTTGGGGCTACTGATTTCCTCTGCAGGAGTCCCCTGCAGCAACAGCTACAAGGACATCTCCTGATAAGTCACTCTAGCTTTAGTGTGCTTCAAATGGTATACATGCATATGTTTGTATGTGTATGAGTTTCACACATGTGCATACTTCTGTGTCAACATGTGTGTGCTTGCCTGTTGAAGCTAGAGGCAAATGCTAGGTGTCTTCCTTAATCTAGCTTAGCTTTTTGAGAGAGACTCTCTCATAAAACTTGGATCCCAACTTGATTTCAGCCAGCCTGACTGGCCAGTGAACTCCCGGGAACCACCTGTTTCTTCCTCCCTTGCACTGGGATCACAGATCATACCACAGTGCCTGGCTATTTTATTTAAGACAGGGCCCCATGGCATAGCTCAGGCTGGCCTTGAACTCACAGAGATCTGCCTTTTCTGCTTCCCACGTGCTGGCATTAAAGGGGTGTGCCACCATGCTCAACCCTGTGTCTGAGTTTCTATTCACGTGGATACTGGAGACAGCTTTCAAATCACCCTGCTTATTTGGTTGACACTGCCCTGCAGACCCAGATTCCACTCTTGAAAGATGGTTTCACTGTGTCTTCCCTGCCATCTAGGGCAAAGCACACTCTTGTTCTGCTTGCCTATGTGGTCAGGGACACATGATGCTGTGAAGGAAAAGCTCATTGTTGCTATAATGTGCCCCTTATGTCTTTAACTTCTTCTTTAAGCAGCTCTTTCCTTGTTGAATCCACCACTTCCCTCCCTTTATTACTGAATCCTACCCCTAGTAAGGATTTAACAATGAAGTAAATGTTAATGAGAAAATGTCTTGTAATACTTTAGAATCTCCTGCTTTCTTGGGAGACAAGCTAGAATTCACTAAATAAAGACAGTGAATTATGCTAGCAGAACTTTTAAGATTCCAAACAGAGATAGCTGTGGGACCAGTCATTTCTCTACATATCCAGAACCCTGGAGTCACCAATTCTGTGGTTCCAGAACTCTCCACTACTGAGGGGTGACATATTTCTTGGCCATACTTTGTCATAAGCCCAGCCTTAACTCCATGAGTGGTAGTGAACCGAGCTAGATTTATATTACTTTAGAAGGACACCAGGACTGATCACTGGACACATTGCACACAGGTGCTATCTAGAACCTATCAGCCTTTGACAAACTCCTGAGTATTATTGAACTGCGCAGTCTCCTTTTGATTCTGACATCAGCCCATGTCTGGATAACATTACTACCTAGGAAGTGTCTTTAAGGTCAAGGTCTTTCAGGACAGGAGTTCAGATGTTCCGCAGTTTTTTGTCCCCTGTGCTTTATGGATGCGAAAAGAAACAGGTGAGCCTAGGTGACCATGGCAGGCTTGTATAGTTACAGAAGGAGTTGTTGGCAACTGGTTTTGGAAATGATATGCCCATAGACTTTGGAGTAGCATGAGGTGGTTTCAGAAAAAAAATGAGCTGTTTACACAGATTCATAGGACTTCCTGATGTGTTTCGAACCAGAAATGTCCCCTTCAGACTCACTTGATCCCCATTGGATGGTGCTGTTTGAGAAGGTTATGTAACCTGACCAAGCCAGCTCAGTCTTGAGGGAGGGAAAAGAGACAGAAAAGACAATTAGGCAACATTATAACATGACTCCAGCCATTACCAAAGCAGGTTTATTTATTTCCAGTCTGCTTTTATACCATTCTAGGTACATGCAAAGAATAAGGTCAATTCTAGGTCAAAAAACAAAGTAGGCAAGGAAAAAGCAGGGCATAATCAAAGGTCCCCTGATTACTGTATTCAGGTACTTAACAAGACGATCACCATACAAGAACACATTCCTAAGCTGTATTCATCTTGAGCCTTGTCCTAGCCCAATGTCAAATTCTTGATTGCCAGTATCCTTGAAGTGTCCCTTAGAGCTCTCCATAGTAACCCTTAGGAGGTGAAGTCTTGCTGGAGAAAGTACATCACTGTGGGTAGGCTTTGAGGTGTTGTAGCCGGCCCCACTTCTTGCTCCCTCTCTCTCTCTGATTTACACATGCAGATGGAATGTGATCACCGGGCTCCATGCCAAGGCCGCCATACTTTCCCTGCTCTGACGGGTTGTCTTTCCTTTAGAGTAAGCAAAAATGAATGCTTTCTCCCCAAAGTTGTTTTTTGTCAAGAGTATTTGATCACAGCAACAGAAAAATCACTAGTGTACTTACTCTTTAAATTTATCTCTTGTTCTCTGTGCAGAGACTAAGTGCAGGGGACTCATGTGTGCACAGCAAGCGTTCTTCCACTGGCTGGAAACACTGCTCATACGTACTCTTAAATAAAGCATAATTGTACCATAATATTTGGCATTTGTTTTCTATTGCTGAATAATAATCAGAGATTTAAGAATGTGAAGCATATATTTACACTCATTCTGATCCTACAGGCCAGAAGTCTGAGTGGGCTCCATGGAGTTCCTTGATCATGGGCTCACCAAAACTCAAATCAAGGTTATAGCTAAGCCAAAAGGTGCCTGGAGAGTCCGGGAAGAGCCTTATTCTAGGTTCATTAAGGTTGTTGCTGTGTCTGGGGATAAAGGTCAGTGTCTAGTTTGCCTGCTTTTCAGAATCCTTGAGTTCCACCCACAGAAATGCACAAACAGGGTGTGGCGTTGCATGCCTGTAAGTCTAGGGTGACGTAGCTGAAGACAGGAAGGTCACACATTCAGGGTCATCCTTCCACACACCGTGAACTTAAGGCCAACTTTGGATGCATGATACTGAAGAAACATAAAATGCTGTAGAATTGTCTTCTTTGTGGTTGAAGGGTGTCCTCATTCCTGTCGCCTCCGAGCTTGGGTCATTCAAGTCCCAGTATTACCTGTACTCTGATACAGAGTCACTTCTAGTTTCAAAGCTGGTAATGGCGCGTTCATTTCTCCTGCTTTGAATATCTCTGATTTCCCATCTGTGCCCACCTGGAGAAAGGCCTACTTTTGAAGGGCGCATGATTACATTAGGCCCACTTGGATCTTCTCTCTTATGGTTGATTCACATTCAACTCATTAGTAATCCTAATTATATTTGCAAAATTCCCTTTGACACATAACATAATCAAACTGTAATCTCTCATCAAATCCAGAGTTCCAAGGATTGGGCAAGAAGTTTTTGGGGGTCATTTCAGGATTCCACTTACTGCATATATCAACACACAGCACCAAAACTGATACCAAATGCACATGAATATGCATCGAAGCCTCCTTGAAGTGATGTCATGCTTCAGAATTCCTAATCCAAAATATCAGAACCAGAAGTCATATGAATTTCAGAATTTTAATTTTGAATTTTATAGTATTTGCATGTATATAATGAGACCCCTTGGAACGAAAACTCAGGATTTCTCCTCTATTTCTGTGGGAAGTGGGAGAGGGTGAGTGGTTGGGGATACTGAGTGTGTCAGTGCATTGTCACCTGTGTGCCTGTGTATGTGCTGTCTGGAGGTTGATGTCAAGTGTCTTCCACTATCATCCTTCACCTTCGTTTACGAGACCTGATCTCACTTGCTGGACCTCGAGATTACCGGTTCAGCTAGGCTAACTGGTCATTGAGCTCTGGGAATTCTTGTGTGTTTAACATAGTCTAGTGCTGGGATTGCGAAGTTATATTACCTCACCTGGCTTTTTTTGTGGGTGCTAGGGAATCAAACTCAGGATGTGATATTTCCTTGCGAAGAACTTTACCAACTCAGCTATCTCTTCAGCCCTAAATGGTGAAAATAAATACAGAATCTAATTGTATTTCATACACACTCACACACACACACATATACAGAGACATACACAGAGAGAGAGAGACAGACAGACAGACAGACAGACACACACACACACACACACACACACACACACGCAGCCAAAAGGTGATTTTAATATAACATACGTTTTCCTGTTTTGTCTATGACCTGCGATGTGAGGTCAAGTATGAAGGTTTCCACCTGTGGCTTCATGATGCTCAGATGGTTTTGGCTTTTGAGACTTTTGTATTTTGTAAGTTATTCTGCCTGTACAAACTTGATAGCAATTACACATGGAGAATAGGCCAGAATTTGGAAGCCAAGTAGTACCTAGCCTTAGCAGGAATGTTTTCATTCTGGGAAACAGGAAGCTTTGTTCCTTCATTAATATAATTAGGAGGTAGGAATACATGTTAGGATAGAACTTGAGAGGCCAGATCCTCCAGCTCCATCACTGTATAGTCTTCTCTCTCACCTGATTTCTGTGTGACTGTCCCAGGACTGATCCAATGTAACTACATTATTCTAGTTCTTTAGAACCTTGTTCGGAATTGGTAGCTATAGTCCCATATCACTGTGATATGAAAATACCAGGCTGGAGATATAACGTAGGTTGCAAAGTGCTTTCTTAGCATATATAAGACGCTAGGTTCAGTCCCAGCCTGCCCTGCATATTACTGGATATGGTAGCTCAAACCTATAACCCAAGCATTTTGGAGGTAGAGGCAGAGGTACCATTAGTTTCAAATCATCTTTGGATCCCTAGGGAGTTTGAAGCCTGCCTGGCATCCATGAGAATAAACCTCAATAAACAAACATACAATCAAAGAGACAAATACAGCACTTGTATTTTGATTGGCAAGCAGACACTGTCTCCACCCCTTGGGTCTCCTCTAATCAACCATCATTCCCTCAGATCTCTGGGAAGCTTGGGATTCCCTGCTCTTCCTTAAGACTTTAGCTTCTCTCTGCCAGCTTGGATGTAGAGGGTTGCAGGCTGTTAGTGGTGGTGGTGCTCCGCTCTGGGACAGAGATCTCTGTCTTCTCTTAGTGTCTTCTCGTCTGTGGTTATGCATTGTAAAGTTAAGTCTAGATTAGGGATTCTGAATGAATTCATTGAGAAGTATAGCTCTTCTCTATGTCCCTCTTCCTCTATCAGATGGTCACTGAGCACCCTAAGCGTCCTCTTTGCACACCCTGTCCCGCCATTGCTACCTCCCTGGCCATGCAGGCTAGCGCTGTGGAAACTGCAGCAGAGATAATTCGCATATCCCTTCCGGTACTGTGTGGGAGGAGTAAACAAACACTGCTTACGGCAGGGGCAAGTTTCTACTAGGGAGAAGAGCTGGGTCCATGCTTAGGGTGTTCAGTTTCTACATTAGGAAGGGACTGAGGAGATGGCTCAGTGTTTAAAGTGTCTGCTCTGCAGGCAGAATGTATGAGGACCAACATTTATATCACCATCACCCAGAAAAAAATCAAAATGACTGTGGCCTTGAGAGATAGGCAGCTCAGTGGGTAAGAACACTTGCTGTACAGAATGACATCTTGAGTTCTAATCTCAAATAAGGAAGAAAATGATAAAGCAGGTACCAGCTATCCTGCTTTAGCCCCAGCTACACACATAGACACGTGTGTATACCACACCTACATATGTACAAACAAAGGCCATGCAATACAGATACATAGATGTGCACACATGCTTACATGCATGTGCACATACACAGAGGCTAAGTACAGAAACAGAAAAGACCCCTGGCGTTTACAGGCCAGTGGATCTAGCAGTTTTCGCAAGACTAAGCTGCTAACGAGGAGACCCTCTCTCAAAAGTTAATGTGGAGAGCAAGCATGGAAGACAAAGTTGCCCTCTTCACACACATGTCCACATGCACATATGAACATGTGCATATGATGCACATACTCGATTCCTTATAGAAGTATTTCTTGGCTTCATAATACAAAACTTCACTGGCTATGAGTTTCACTCAGAAATGATTGCAAGGTGTCAACTTTTCTAAGTAATGATGTAGGTAAATTCTGGCAATCATTGTAGCATTCAGCTACTGCTATTCCAGAATCAAATTGGATTTTGCATTAAAGGTAATCCATGGAACAGAATGCCCAAATAATCTGCAAGGAAAATTAGCTTTTCTATTTGGAAAAAAAAAAGCATCATTTTTGAGACCTCACTATGGACGTCACACTGTTTGGGCTTTTTTCATCTTTAAACAGATTTTTTTATTGCAAACTTTTTCTTATAATAAATTCTGCTTAAAGTTTTTCTTCTCTCGTCTTCCTAGATCCTCCCTATCTTTCTGCCCACCAAGCTCTGTGACCTTTCTTTCTCTCCTTCTTTAGAAAACAAGAGGCCACAAAACAAACAAATGAAGAAAGAACAGAATAATTAAAAACATAAAGGAAACCAGGAGAAACACACACACACACACACACACACAGGCGCACACACACACACACACACACACACACACACACACACAGGAACACACACTCACAAACACACACACACATACACACACACACTCTCACATACAGTCACACACACTCAAAAACACACACATACACACACACACACACACACACCACAAAACACAAAATTGTAAACTATAATATATAAGCAAAGGACAAGTAGAGTAAAAATGCTCAAAGCAATATCAGACAAAAGTCTACAAAAATCCCATTGAGTTTGTTTTGTGTTAGCCATGTACTCCTGGGCATGGGACCATGGGGGCCTTATCCTAAGTGTAGTGTATGTACCCAGTGAGACTGAATTAGAGAAAAGTAATTGTCTGCAATTGACACCTGCTTACAGATTTTATTATTATCTCTGTGGTGTCTCTGTGTACGTGTGTGTCAGTGTGCGTGAACACGCATGTGTACGAGGCTATCAGAAGACAGCCTTCTGACCTGGAATACCAGGGTACAAGTTGCTTGCCCTGTGCTACAGCGTGGATAGTCTGTCAGAGGAGTACACTGCCTTAACTGCTGAGCCATCTCTCCAGCTCCTGCTTTTCCTTTATAATTGAATAAGGTAATTATTTGTTTGTAGCTTTCACTAACAGCGAGTTTACCAGCAGTAATAGCCAGTGTTTACTGAATGCTTACTATGCGTTGGGTAGTATGCTAAATAAGCATTTTATATACAGCATGTAATTTAATCTTCATAGCTCTATGAGGCAGGGGTTGTGATTATGCTTTTCCATTTTCCAGATGAGGAAACTAATACACAGATTGGATTCTTAAGTAAAATAACCAAGGAAAAATTAGAGAGAGGCAGGAATTGCTAAACAGAGACACAATAAACTGGAAACATCCTGAAACCTGAACACTGGTACACAGAACCAAGAGTTTGGTTATCACCATTCACACTCTTCTGCAAATTCTTGTGACTTGTAGGCAGGTGCTCTACCCCTGCTCTATGTCCCCAACTTTATACAGTGTTTCATGTAATGGTCCAGTGTCTAAAATGAGTTGATATTAATGGTGTTTTAAAGACAAATCCCAGTGAACCAGCTCTCTTCTAGAACTCGTGTGTGTGTGTGTGTGTGTGTGTGTGTGTGTGTGTGTGTGTGTGTGTGTGTGTGTCGGCCTCTGAATGCACATGTAGACTAGATATTGAAATTAGTCGAATGTCTTTCTCTATCCACCCTAGTTTTCCAGATGGTCTTTCACCAAACCTGAGCTTTCCAATACGTCTAGATGTGCTGACCAGCAGCTCACCAGTATCCAGCTGCCTCCTTCCGTGTAAGCAATAAGGTTATGGGCCGCTACCACCAGGCTCAACCTGTATGTGGGTTATAGAGATAAACCTTGGTTCTTCATAGCTGTACATTGGGCACTTACCACTGAGCCATCTCCCCAGCACCTAGTGAGGTGACTCTTAGAAATATGTGCACAAACATTAAACATACAAATGAATACTGGCTATGCTGATTTCCCGGGGCTATTGTGAGCAGCTTATGGAAGACTGGCTGCTTTAAAACTATCAATGTATCCCTGCCCAGTTCAGGATACTGGCATCTACAAGCAGTGTGTGGTATCAGTATGGTCATGCTCCTCTGCAAAGCTCTAGGGAAAAAGACTTTCCTGCTTCTTCTATGGTTGTGGTTTTGGCAGCAATCATTGGCCTACGACTGCATTGTTCTGTTGTCTGGTTACCTGATTATCTTCTCGAAGTCAGTCTGTGTGTGTGTGCACCAGGGTCTGTGTATGCATCCCTCTCTTATCAAGAAGACAACTACAAGATTTCAATTCTGCCCCTGTGCCGCTGGACTTTATCTTACTTTGACCATATTTGCCAAGATTTTATTTTCAAAGCATTCGTGAGCGTGGGTGGATACAGTGTGAGTCCTCAGAGGGCCATGAACTGAGGGCACTCAAGCAGAGAGTATGGAATCAGGGGTTGGGATTGATGAGACCTTGAAAGTGTTGCAGAATCTCCTCATTAAAACATGCACGTCTGGGGAAATAATTTATAATTGCTGCTATTAAAGCAGAAAAAGCCTTTTCTTCACCAAATATCCACGAATAGTTAAAGCTAAATAGTTTCTCATAATAAACACACAGACGAATTATGAAATGTATTAAATACACAAACACAATCAAAAACCTTTTCAGGGCTAGAGAGAAGACTCCGTAGCTAGGAGCACCTACTGCCCTTGCAGAGGCCTGGACCCAGGTTCGTTCACTTCCTAGCACCCATGCTTGGTCACAATTGACTCTCAGTCCCATTCCAGAGGCCCTGACTTGCTCTTTTCAGCAGACACTTGCATGGACGCGCACATAGATGTATACAGACTGAGATAGGCCCACGGTCCCTTCTGCGAGGGAATTGTCTGTGAAATCACATCGTGCAGGATCCCACGAGTGAAGGTTTGCTTTTCAAGTGAGATGGATTCTCTGTAGAGAGGAAATGAATCTGTCCTGGCTCTTATAAAGGAATCTTTCCTCAAGACAAGTCAGGCATGTTTTCCAAGGCACAGTAACCCTTGCAGGAACCTCATAAGCTCAAAGTGTTTTGCTTTATCTAGAGGGTGAAATGAGGTTTTCCCCTATTTTGATAAACTATAGCCCTCATTTAGTATGATTCATATTAATAATAAACCTGTTTGTGCCGTCTTTCTGCTCCTGTGGTGACCCTGTAATAGAGAATGCCGATTGAGAGACACATTTAGAGATGTATTTTATTATTATTTTAAATATTATGTCTATGTGTATGTCTGCTTGTTTGTACACACAAGGGCAGTTGCTTACAGGGGCCAGCAGGGGACATCAGATTCCCTGGAGCCGAAGTTTCAAGCAGTTGTGAGATGCTTGGTGTTTGTGCTGGAGAGGTCCTCTGTGAGAGCAGCAAGGGCTCTTAAATGCTGAGCCAGCTCTCCAGCCCTGGATCGACCCATTTAGAATCTAGTATTATTAAATTAATAAAAACAAGTGACATTCAATGGGCCTAATTGACCATTACCAAAACTTATTTAAAAATAACTTCTCCTTTTTATCATGATATAGATGCATTGTGTATATGTGTGTGTGTGTGTGTGTGTGTGTGTGTGTAAGTAATTTTGTTAGCTACACAATAAAACAATAGTGCATACATTACTTATTGAAAATTATTGGCATTGGTTTTCTCGCCTATCCATCTATCTTGGTACGATTGTATCCTGAGAGGTTACCATGCAACCGGGTTTTGGTGTCTTCAACTATTCTTTCTGTTCCCATTGGTCTTTTGTTTCCCATTGGAGGCAGTTTTCTCTGGAGCCCTTTGAGCTATGATGTCACTCTGCAAGCCATAGCAGGTGCTGGCAGGGGAAGATAAGAGACCACTTCTCTGTGCTTCTCTCTTCACAGTTGGCTGCCAGACTCAGGGTACTTGGCATTGTACACAAGCCCTGCTCACTTATGAGAGCAGAATCACTCTTGATCATAACTTTGCCTTGGCAGTCTGTCTACATTGTCCCTTTCTGTTGTCTCTGCCATATTTGGTCATTTCCCTCTATTTAGTATATACTAACAAGGCAGAGCTTTATTATTTAGCCAAATACTGTTTTTTTAATCTTAGTTGACACTCATCTCTGCTTTTTATATTCTTTTCTCCATATCTACTCTTTCATTAGTGAGAATATATCAGCAACAGAGCCAAGTAGTCTCTTGAAAAATTTCCTTTGCACTTGTCTGCCTACATCTTATACATATGGGTGTTCAGACTTCTTACATGGAACTTAAAGTTTGTTAACCTGTTTTCTTTTTCTTTTTTTATTTTTTTCTGTATGTGGATCAATCCCCGAACTCTGTTCTTGTGAAGCAAGTGCTTTTCTACTCAGTTATATCCCCTAACCATCTTCGTTGATTTTTAAATATGAAATTATTCATTATAATTATAGTAGCTGTATGTGTACATATGCTTAAACACGCATACATACTTACTCACATACACAAATGATACAATCGCTATAAGTATTAGGTTTTGTTTAATTCATTCAATATTCCATGAGAAAGTCTCTTGGAACACCTCATTTTATTACAAACGACTATCCTCAGTGGTTTCTTTGTATTACATTAACCTGCAATGTAGCATGTGAGGTGTTGTGTGTGTGTGTGTGTGTGTGTGTGTGTGTGTGTGTGCGTGTGTTTGCGCGCGCGCTCGTGTGCGTGCGATGCTGTAGGTAGATTGCACTATCTGTTAATTACACTTGAGAATAGGAAAAAGAACTTTGCATAATGACTAGATAACATGTAATAGTGCACATAGAAGTAATGTGACAGAATTTAAAAATCCAGACATTGCTTATAAGATAGAGAGAAGGAAATGCTTTCTCACAGGGTGGCTGGAGAATGAAGTGCAGTATGGAAGAATTATGAGAAGATAGGGAAAGACTAGGAAGACGGCTCAGTTGGTGAAGGGCTTGTTATGCAAGCATGAGGACCTGTGTTTGGATCTCCAGGTTCAAAGCTAGGTGGAATGGTGCACGCCTGTACAACTGACCTGGCAGAACCAGTGAGCTTCAGGCAAGTGAGAGAGAGACCCTATCTCAAACCTAAGGTGGAAAGTGATTGAGGTCCATACTTAACATCAACTTCTGTCCTTTACACATGCACACGTGAAATATAACCACTTAATACACGCCTGTACACACACAGGTGGAGAAAGGGAAGGAGAGCTGTCCGAACAGGGACAACCTGGGTCAGAAATCTTGAATTTGACAGGAAAATTCATGAAAGGTTTAAGGTAGAAAGAACAATTCTATTCCACATGTAAGTAACAGAGGAGGCTTGCCTGGGCAGTGGGGGTGCTGGAGCCCATAACATCATTTGAAAATGTTTTAGAAAGAGGTGAGAAGATGCCCTCCCTGCTTTTGCAGATGTTGGTACACACTAGAGCACAGACTGTTAGTATTTACAGATGAGTGTGCATTTGAGGGGCAATGGCCAAGTATCCTGTCCTCCCAAGTCACATCTGGGCAGAGAACCTACATTAACATTTAAGTTAGGGGAAAAATAAAGTCCTACTATTGTTATACAAACAAGTGTGTGGAAGACGGCTTCAGGTCGCAAGACAGACATGAAGAGAGCATGGTAATGGGCGTGTATGCCAAAGAGAAGTTTCAACACTTATCCTTGTGTGTGTATGCATTTTCTCACATGTTCCACACAATAGCTCCCCTCCCCCAACAGAATGGCAGCCTCATGAATGACGTGACCACAGCCGTTCATTGAATATATACAAAGGGCTAAGCCCCCAGAAGAGAGCAATTGCTCAGTAAAGATTCGTTAAGAAAATGAATAGTTAGGCTGGAGTTCCTGACCGTCTCCCACCGACGTGCTGCTATTCTCAGTTTTAATGCTCAGGGGCCCTAAGAATTATTAATATGGAAGGGAACAAGGTTGACTCCACTTGTGGGGTGTTTTCATTGTAAAGTCTTCCCAGAGCTATAAAGAGCTGAGACGGGCATCTCTGACACCACCGTCAAAATAAATGGCCAGCACACTCTGAGGCATAAATGTTTGGGAGAAATAAGCACACAAGTAGCAGGGCCTGTGTCCTGTTAGAATACAGATTAGATCATTAAGATCTAACGCAGTCCATCCATTTCTCAGTGTTTACATACAGTGAAGTCTATTAATTGAATGAGTACGGAGAACAGTTATGCATCAGAGGCTTACTTCTCTGTCTTTATCAATAAATTCTATCTTTAATCCTGAGAATAGATCGAAAGAAAGAAATAGCCTTTTTTTTTTTTTTTTTTTTTACTCTTTCTTTTGGTCTTTGCATGACTTTGTCTCCATGTTTGTAAATTTCGCTAGTGACTTAGGGTAGATTTACCATTCTCCAAGGAGTTACACGTTAGGTATGAGTTAGGTCTGGGCTCATTTACAAGAGCAAATGAAAACAAATAGCTGTGAACATTCCAGAAAGCTCTCTTGCTATCAGAGGGAAGACAGGAAGGGGCTGGGTGTCAGATAAAGCAACACTGTTCATTCCCACTTTTAATTAAACTTGGAGATGAGTAGATCTGCGCACAGCATGATTTAAGAGGTGACAGCCCTGCTTGGTTTTACTTTTAAAATCCATAATTTTAAAAGCATAGTTTCCAGAGGCTGTTGTTATCTACTGAGGTGCTGATGACAGCAGAGAGGTTCTAATATAGACAATGAGGTGAGCAGCTCTAAGCTTGCCTAGCCTGCATGAGGCCTTAAGTTCAATGTTCCCCACTGCAAATGAGAGTGGGCTTGAGCATCAAGGGAATACACTGCTAAGGGTTTACAGATGGTATCCACTTACTTACCCACCAAGGGTATCTTAGTTATATTTTACAGTTAAGAAAAATTGAGATCCTCTAGAAGCAGAGCCCAGGAGTGGAAAGGGACCTGATTCCAAACATGAATGTGTTTTTCATGCGCACAGTGAGTCAGACTCTGTTTTACATGGCTACAGTAAATGTGGAAAGCATATCCCAAAGGAAAGCTTGGCCATGTGGTTCCATTCTTTTCGCTGCTGTACTCAAGGACACTTTGAGCCATGCAGTGTTTCTCATCCCTCCATTAATTCTCTCTTGGCACATAAGCATCCCAAGGGACAATCTGGCTCCACAGACACTGTGTACCTAGAAGCACCCCTACATTGTTAGACACTGCGACCTCTCTCGGTGTGGCCCTAACAGTTCGTGTCCCAAAGCTGATATTCTTTCTTCAGACATTGTCTCATTGGTTCCCTCACCTTCCGGGCTATCTCAGGCTCCTCCAGGTAATTACATCAGAGCCTCGGCGCTCATCGGAGTTGTTCTTTTATGGATTGACATTACGATGAAGCCCTCTGCTCTTTTTCTTCAGTAGATCCAAGAGTTGACTGGGAAGACATCGCTGCTTCTGCTCTGCTTTTCTGTGCTTTTGGGAGGAATGATGACTGGCGGGATGAGCCCAGTAGGGCCTGTGTTATTTGTGTGTGGTGACTCAATGCAGTCGTACCCATATAAACAACACACCATTTTAAATTTTCATAAAGTGTAATCTGTAATGGCTCCCGGAGTACCAACTATTTTCTCTCCCCTACATATCATGCGCTCTTAACTGTCCATAATTACACAATTACGCAGCAAGGCACTGGGGCCACAAGAGTCATTAGTACAAAGCCTTTCAACTTTCATAACCTGTCACCGGGGACAGTTTCTCCCACTAGAGGATAACAGGCTTGTCCACTCAAGTGTCTCAAGGCAGACAACCCTTTCTGGAGATGGTGGCGCTCCCAGCACCTTGATAGTCACAGCAAGCTTAAGAAAGAAGGGAACTCAGGCTGGGGAGCCAGCTCATTCAATAACATGCTTTCCTCGCTGAGTTTGCGACCCAGAAACCCCATTAAAAACCAACGAAAACCAAAACAAACAAACCAATTGCTGGGCATTATGGTGTGCTCCTTTAATCTCATATTCATCATATTCAACTTTGATTACTCTCTCTTCTTCCCCTCCCTTCCCCCATCCCCTTAACCCCTCCCTCTCCCAACTACCCCCTTATAGTGTCATGCCTTTTTTCTTTGCTGAATACTTTTAAAGATATCTTTATTGCATTTATGTGTGCATAGGTGTCTATGTATGTATGTCTCTGTATATTTGTGTGAGTGTATATGCACACGTGTGCTCATGAAGACCAGAAGAGGACATTCTATCTCTTGGAACTGAAGTTACTGGTATGTACAACCCGCCTAGCGTGGGTGCGGGGATCCAAATTCTGGCCCTCATCATTGGGCAGTAAGTGTTCTTTACTGCTGAGTCATCATAAATTTCTTCATAATTTTCTACCCATTATTGGTTGAATCCATACCTGTGATACTCAATGGGATATAGATCTAACTCTAGGATCTCAACACCCCACACATGCTAGCTGGGGCTCCGCCGAGTTAGGAAGGTGAAGTGCTGATCTGGTCTTGAACTGTGTATAACCATCACCATTTGGGGGCCAAATGTTTATGCTTTCATTGACTAAGCTCTTGTTTATTTAAATCTGCTGGGGATCTTCTATATCCCACATTTTCCTTATATACAAAACAGTGAGAAGGAAAATGAACTTGTTGAATTCATTGTTCTGTCTGTGTCTGCTCGTCTGTGAGAGTGACTCTTCGATTTTCTGTCCAATGGTTTCAAGAGAATTTGAATTCAGAGAGATCTATAAACCATAGTCAGTTAATAAAGATTGTAGTTTTACAGTGGCATTCCTGTCAGCTTAGATGAAAGGGTGTGGAACAGAGGTACGTGTTGTTGGACAGGGACTCTTGGCACATATTTGGGGTGAGAACTCTTCTACTAGTGCATTGAGTGCCAGGATTGGTCCTCTTCTGCCAGGTCTTTCTAATCATTATCATTCTTGCATCAGCTTACATCAGAACATGTTTGGAGGAATAAATCTTTGATTAGAGTTAGAAGGGAGGGGTTGAAGATGGCCTAAGCAACAAGGAATATATTACTGTAAAAATTTGTTTCCTAAAGGACTATTTACTTGGAAAAAAAACTGTGTTTTGGGATTTCTTAAAACAGAACACGATCATTCCATTCCCCCTTCCAAGTGAGGTTCAAGCATCCTTGCTTGTGCCTTCCTTCCTGTCAGCCTTCTTGGGTCTGTGATGTATAGCAGGAGCAGCCTATATTTTATGACTAATATCCACTTATAAGTGAATACAAATTGGGGGATATCCAGGGATCCCACACACTCAGAGGAGAAAGAGGTATGGGGGAAGGATTATGGGAGAGGGTGATCTGGAGGTCGGCAGTGGATATAAAGAGAATACATTTTAAAAATTAATTAATTAATTTAAATATTTGTAATATATGAAGAATTACTACCATGAAAGAAAAGAAAAAAATTGAACAAAGGAGCAAGTCACTGAGCATGTTTCATGGTTCCTGCCTCTGGGATCTTGCCTTGAGCTCTTTGCTGCTGAAAAGTGATATAAGTGTAATTCAAATAAATTCTTTTCTTCCTAAGTTACATTTAGTTATGTTACTTCTTCACAGTAATAAAACTTTTTTAGAAAGAAAAATAAAAACTGAGAAAACAAATGTCTTTTGACACATGCACATATTTATATATCCCAGCCCATGCCTTGTGTCTTCTGGGGCTCTGGTCCTCGTGCCCTCTGGCTAGATCTCCATCCAGAGTCCGTGCACTCTGAACTTTATGGTACGCTTTACTCTAGAACAGTGTGCACTTGGCCTTGTCAACTGGAGCCTGTTCTTTCACCTGTGACCTCACTTACCTACTGCAACTCCCTGGTCTCTCGCCATATTTCCAGTCCTATGCTCCTCAATGCTCCTAGGAAATCCTTCCGTACTTAACACTTCTTATTATAAGACATGATTCCAGATGTTACAATGCCCTTCTCACTAACTCTGTATGTCTTTGACTTTGAGAATATATTTATATCTTATACTTCTTGAAAGTAGGCATTGTACTTCACCGTACTCAGTCCAAAGTGTTAAATAAATTTTTTAAATGCAATAAAAATGCTAAAGATGAACTTACTGTTAAATGTCAGATAAGGGGTGTGTGTGTGTGTGTGTGTGTGTGTGTGTGTGTGTGTGTGTGTGTTTTCATGTAGGTGTGGCAGGGTTAGGCATGCACATGTGTTTGTGCATGTAGGTACCTTCACTGTCATTCCTCAGGTGCTCTCCACCTTGTTATCTTGAAACACTTGAAACAAGCCCCAGTCATTCCCATATCTCCATACCCCCAGTGCTAGTACTGCAAATGCATAATAATGATTTAAACGAACAAACAAACAAACAAATACATGATTCTAAGTATCAAACTCAGGTCCTCATACCTGTATGGCAAGCACTTTACCAACTGAACTATCTCCCCAGAAGCCTTGAATGTCTGTGCACCTTAATGTACATACATTCAACTATTAAGACTTTCCCTATCAACTAGAACATTATGCACAATGAAATGTCTCCCTCTTAAATTGGCTCACTAAGAGTTAATCAGAAAATCTTTAGTTTCAACCCTCCTCAATTTCCAAGTCCCCTTTGCTGCCATAGTCCATCTGGCCCTATGAACATAATTGCATCTCCCTCTGATGAGTCAGTGAGTTGCTGGACCTCGGGGCTGTGATGCTGACCATCAATTATCATTGCGTAGGACAAAAGATATAGATGTGGAAGAGACTGAGTATTGAACTGCATCTGAACGAGTCTAGCATAGCCTGTGGAAATCACTTTGTTGAATAAATCCCTTGTCAGTTTGTTCCTATTGTTAGGGCTTTTTTCGTCTAAAAACTTGCTCAGTTCAAGGAGAAAAGAAGGGAAAAAACCCAATGCTGTATTATGTCTTTCTGTGGAAAATGGGAGCAGGTCTACTCACCCCCGACAGGGCACTGGTGACAAACCAAAGAAGAATGTCAGCTCAGTTTCCTTTAGTCAACCAGTGACTTTATTATGGTTATTTACAAGAGCATGGGGGAAGGGTTACTGACATGAGCACAGGTAAGGGGTAACCTACAGGAACATAGGTTAAAGATTACTCACTCGATCGTGGATGAGTGGTAACCTGAAGGAACATGGGTGAGGGAGGGTTTTTCTGCTAGAACTGGAGTGAGGCCTTCCCTACAGGAGGAAGGGTGAATAGTCATTTTTCAGGAGCTTGAATGAGTGGTTAGAGGAGCCTGCGTGGCTCAAAGACAGCTGCTTCACCAAATGCCCACCTCCCCATGGGTTAAGACTCTTGATATCTCTATCAGTGTACTGCCCTACGTGACTTGTAGGCAGTTCAACCCCTGGGAGTCTTCTCTTCACGGCAATTTCATTCCTGGTTGGATGGTCATGGGGAAGAGCCTTGTAAGTCCGGTAACTTTCAGGATTTTTCAGAGCCTTCCAACTTAACTTTACTTCCTAGGACTTGACAAGCTTCCTTCTGGGATGGAGTGCTTCACTTTGGAGAAAAGAACTACAGAATCCAAATCAGGATCCGAACTAATAGGGTTCAGAAAGAGTTCTGTCAATGTTTGTGTTCAAACTGGCCTCTCTAGTCTAAGACAGTCCTCTTACTTTATAGATAGGAACCTGAGCTCACAATACTGAGACTAACTGGAGAGGGAGGAGGGGGGCAACCCTTAACTGTTTACTTCACCTTTCGGTGTTCTTCATCATCGCTAGAGAGAGTCCGGTTTTCTTGTTTTGTCTGGGGTTTACTTTTACATGGCATAATCCTTTGATTGAGAGTGGAGAATGTGAGAATGTCTTGCCCTGCCAGTCATGAGAATTGGTCTCAAGTTCTGTGTCTGATTCTTTGACAAGCCACTCTATGTCTTAAATAATACTGATATTTAGTATTCTGAAATATAGAAAATTGCTCCCAAGAATGATACAGAGTTTTCAAGAGCAGCGAGTCTTCTCATGGTCCAGTTGTACATGGTCCAAATATGTAAGGTAAGAAACACTAAAAGCCATCAAAGATTGACTAGGGCTAGCAACTCCAAATTCTGTGTGTAATGCTAAAAATGTTAGTGACATTGACTCCCGTCAACATGTGCAAAGTGGGAACAGGGATGGGGGAATAATTCTTAATAATTTTTACAGCAAAGTGAAAAATTAAGGAAAGGTGAAGCAGCAAATGGGAGGTGATTTCAATAGAGGAAAAAAAATCCATCGAATTTCTTCTGTCCAGGCTTTCCTCGTATGACAGTGGCAGAAAGTGGAGGAACCCTGGTGGAGGTTTGAGATTGGATAATCACCTGCCAATCCACAGGTGGCCCACCTAGACCCAAAATGACGCACTGTTCATGAGGTACCCACCTACTCAGGAGAAGCCGAAGCCCAGATCCCCATCTGAGTCTGCCTCCGGCTTTGACCTTGCCCATCTCCCAGCTGTTTGTCATATTGCCAGCATCAGCACCATCAGAGCTTGTGCCTTGGGTGTCTTTCATTTACCAGTCTGTCCGTGCTCACATCCGTGCTCACATCCATGCTCACATTTCTAGGATCAGCTTGAAGTTTTCCTTTGGCAGAGAGTTAACTCTGTCCCAGCCGCTAAGGTGGAGCTGCAGTCTTAGCTCTCCCCTGTTTAGTTGCTTGTCTATGACGTGATCAGCCTTCCCTTCTAATTCAGTCATTGACATTAGAAACAGGGGTACAACCCGTAACTGGAGTGGTTCACATGTATCCCTGGAGTCTTTGGAGGGGCCAGCCAGCTTGCTATTGCCCATCCTCAGGCCTGTCGCTCCTCTTATCTGATTATCACATCTATTATAGAATCACATGTCAGTTATATCTACTTGGAAGCCTTCTATACATCTCTCTTAGTGCTCTGGGCTCTGTCATCCAGATCCCCCACTCTTCTGGTTAACTCCAGCCTCTACTCTCACTGTAGCATCTATTAGTGCCATTGTGGTCTAGCACAGTAGGACAAGACGAAGAGCGCATGCGTATTCTAACAGCTGGTACGTCTTGGCACTTTCTTCCTCCCAACTTCAGCCTCCAGCTGTTCCCCCATGTTTGCACGGATACCCTTATACTACAGGCAAACATTTTGTCCTCAAAACAGAGCTTTCTTTTACGTTGGCCAGAAACAAAATGGTAAAAGATGTAGGCAGTGAGAACTCTTTTTCTAGCTTCTACCAGAAGGCGATTCTGTATGAAGAGTCACCATCTGGACTGTGTGACGCTGTAAAATGACCTTTTCTCACTCTTACCATCCAAGTTTCTGGAAGAAGGTCAGCAAACAAAATCCTCCCCAGAAGTGAGTCAGAGCCTGAGAACACGTGTCTTTCTGCTTCCCTTCACCGCTCCAAGTAGCAGCAGAGGCATCCACTCTGATTCCAGTTGGACTCGGTTCAACACATTAATCTTGGAACAGAATCACAAGATGGTTCTACAGTTTTGAGACACAGAGTGCCTGTCAGTATATATTCAAACAACTGTGTTTATAATAACTGTCATATACTAGAACATAGGGCATTGCAGATACATCTCTGGTTCTACAAACACAAGAATCTGATTATTGTTCTCCATTTTCTTTTTCATGTTGAATTTCGCTGACTGGAATTGCTTTTCCACAATAAAATTCTCCCAGAAGCCAACACCAAAATTTGTGGCTAGTTGTCAAAACAACCAGAGTGCTATTTGCCTGCACAACACATATTCATTCTTTTCTTCCCCTAACTTAAAAAGGCCCGTATAGCTGAGAATAACAATGCGTGTGCTTTTGAGAAGACTAAATTTCCCAGCATCCTTTGAATAAAGAAGTGCTCGGTGCCATGTAGGATGGGAATTATTCCTGCATCTTCCAAGGTCTTCAGTGGCTTCCTTCCATTTTTCTGACACCTTTTTATTCTTTCTTCACATCTCTTCCCTCACCCCCCAACCTGCAAATGCTAGAACTGACGGCTATAACTGTGTGGATAGTAGCTGTTATATCCTAAAGTCTAATAGGTAGAGGAATAGTGTAATCCAGGGACACTGAGACGCTCAGGAACCCCCAGCTATCCGTGTGGTTACCTCACAGAATATGGAACCACCATCCTTTACTCTCTTTAGCAAGGTTGTGCAAAAGCATCCTGTAATTTGCATAAATCCTTGTGCTCTCTCATCTCTTCAAACTAGCTGAACGGTCTCCTCATTGTGGATAGACTTACTGTGGTGGCTTGAATAAGAGTGACCCCACAGACTCATGTATTTGAATGCTTGGTCATCAGAGAGTGGCATTACTTAAGAGAGACTGGGAGGTGTGGTTTGTTGGAGAAAGCCTGTCACTGGGAGTGGACTTTGTGGTTTGTGCCCGTGGATTTAGATGGAGAACTCTAAGCTGTTTCTCCAGCACCGTGTCTGCCTGCATGCCACGATGCTCCCTGCTATGGTGACAATGGACCTAGATTCTAAAACTGTAAGCAAGCTCCAATTAAATGCTTTCATTTATAGAAGTTGCTGTGGGCCTGATGTCTCTTAACTGCAACAGAACACTGACTGAGACACTTATATTAAACTTTACATTTTAAAATAAATACTTTATTCCATTTTGTAGAGTGGGTCATCATGTGATTATTCAAACTTCCATTTAAAAAGGTTACACTTTGGGATGGGGCTGGGAATATAGCTCTGTGGTAGAGTACTTACCTGTCAGATAGAAGGCCTTGAATTCTATCCCTAGAACCACAACGAAAGAGAACATATGCTTTGGATTACACAGCATGTGAAATATAGATAAATATAAAAAGAAAATGCAAATACTTTGGCTTTAAATTAATATAGATACAGTTTACTTTTCATATAGAGAACCCTATTGATAAATATGTAAGTTTATAAACACTACATTGTATAGTTAGAATACAGGAAGTAATTCTATCATTCTAACAAGGTATGCTTTGGCAAGCTTTCTTTCAATTAATGTTTTGCACTATGTATTTTCCAAACTGTTTTCTGTTTTACCATTCTATTTATAGCTGTCCCAATTGTGTCTTACACTTTCTACAGTGCCGGCCAATCTCTGTTTCTCATTGTTCAACTTATATGAATTACCCAAATGTAATTATTGGCATGTAGATATAGTTCTTCCGTTTTATCTTATTGTATTATTTTTGTAGCTTTCTCTTCCCCTTTACTTGTTTGTCTCTTTCTTTTACTCCCTTCCTTTTGAATTATTTGAAAATCTTGAACTTGGGTCTTTTTTATACTTGCAAGCTGTCAGTGTCCTGTTTTCTGGCTATTGCTACAAAGTCAGATGTTAACTTTCCCTGCTTGATTCACCTCATGAGACAGTCGTTGAGTCTTGCCCCTCCCTGACCCATGAATCTACCTCCTAGTTTTGCTTTTAGAAATTTTCTAAAAGGGCCAGATGCATCCTGGTATATTTTTTATTGTAATAAGTAAGATAGAGATTGTCTGTGATACTGTAATAAGTGTGTTTATTCTATCTTTAACTTTTGGAGACAGGGTTCATGTAGCCACCTGTTATAGCTGAGACATTACCTGATGGTCTGCCTGCCCCTTGTCTCCTACGTGTTACAACTACAATAATACTTCATCATGCTTGGTTAGTGCAGGACCAGGGCTTTGTGTATCTGGGCAAGTTCTCTACCAACTGAGCTGTATCTTTTACTTACAACATGGATCCTCCATGACTTTTTTTCAAAAATATGTATTTTGAAGTTTCTTTTTCTATTCCTATAATACTTTTTATGATTCATAAAATTCTATAGATATCATTGCTTTTCAAGACGACCTTCATAGTTTAATTTCTAAAGAAACGTTTGTTTTACAAAGAAAAATTTGTATTTGAAATATCGTGGCTATGCTGGGTTTTTATTAGTATGTTTTTAACTGTGATAGACTCATGAGTGGGAACATGGCTAATATGGTATACGTGTTATTTTCTAGAAAAGTCATGGCACATACTTCACTAATATTAAGTAGTAAAATAAAATTGGTCTCATTGCAAATGATTAATTATCTGATAATTTAAAATGACCAATCTTGTTAGGACTTAAAAAACAAAACTCCACTTTTAAGGTTTCTATTTATAATAATTAATAACATATTTCAAAAAATTACTAGGTGCCAAGTATATTTAATTGTACTTAAGCCTTCTGTCAGAGCTTGACTAAATCATTAGTTTATGATCAAGAGGGAAAAATTACAGAATTGTAATCTCAAAGGGGCTGTGTCAGATATCCCATTTCCTCCGCTGGTCATGCTTGTATGGGAATATTGTATGTATATGTATGCTGTATGATTATATGTTACATGGAAGTGAGCACCTGTTGGTCAGAGTGTGTCAATCAGAGTTAACCGGTGGACACTTGGACAGTCTACCAGACACAACCGAAGAGCTTCTGATTGAACTTCTAACCAGCCTGCAGCTGAGACTGGTGCTGCTTGTCCAGGTCTACCCAGAGGATGACTGTTCTCTAGATACTATTTAGTTTGCACATCTCTATGGAAATCCACACTGATGATTCCTTTATTCTTGGTAACATCATTTGCCATCCTGGATGCTGATGGGCTTTCTGTACCCGATTCTCTCACCCAGTCTACAGTATGCCAAATCTCTGTGCAAGGTACACATAGAATAAAGTTATGGATTCAAATAGATTTAGGGATTGGGGACATGGCTCAGTAGGTGATGTCCTTCCAGAGGAAGTACTAGAACCTGAGTTCTCAAGTACTAGGACCAGCATGCATAAATAAAGCTGGATGTGGTTGTGTCTGTCTCTAGTACCAGTGTTTCTAAGGTGTCCTGGCACACAGCACAGTGACTGGAAATAGGCTTTCTCTCCAACAAGGTAGAAGAGTAAGACCAACATCCAAGGTTGTCATCTAAGTCACACATGTGCAGTGTCACTCATGTTTTTGTGCACACATACTTGTGTTCTCTCTCTCTCTCTCTCTCTCTCTCTCTCTCTCTAAATATATAGATATAGATATAGATGTAGATAGATATAGATAAAGATATAGTTATAGATATAATCTCCATCTATCTCTATCTTTTTCTCTCTCTGTCTCTCACACATAGTTTGGGTGGGAAAGATTGATTTTTCTAAAAAGATATTTTAAACAGATTGTGGTTCAAATCCTAGATCTTGCTTTCCTAGTTGTGTGATCCTTGAATCTTTCGTTTATGGTTTCATTGTTCCTTTGAGTATCACATATAGAAAAGGGAGAGCAATGTGTCCATATTGTAGTGAGTAAAATTCGATAAAGGAACGTATGTCCAGTGAGCATACAATCCTTATAAGACATAGGCTTTGGGCCAGCCCTGAGGGTAAAGTGGCAATCAAAATTTGCTAACAGTTAGGGACACAGAGGAAGAGCATCCTAAGATGGAGGAGATCTAGTCCAGTGCATTGTGGGAAGAGTGAGAAGTTAGGAGAGAAGAGCAAAACCAGGAAGAAGAGGGAGAATCAGGAGGAATCAAAACAATCAAAACTCTAGATGGCTGGGATAGCACAGAATATTCCTAAGGGAGGATAAACCATTCACCCTAGAAGAAATGGCCCAATAAAAGGGACTACAGCTCATTTATAGTGGACACCACCTGAGATCATTTAATACCCTTTCTATTGTATGTGATAGAGGTGGAATTTGAGCCTCTGCAGTTGTTGATGGTCCTGTTCTGTCTGTGGCTGCTCTCAATTCTAATTTCCTGCTTTCCGAAGGATGTATATCCTGGATGATAGTGGCGCATCTTGTTGAATATACATACTCATCTGAAGTTAGTTTAAGATGATTTACACCAGGGTCCTGTTCTGTTTCCGTGTAAGAAAACTGAGTCTGAAGAAGCAAAGGCCTGACAGCATCTTACCTGAGAGACTAGCAGCCTTGAGCATTTCCCATGGCTTCTGTTGAGCTCGGGTGGCTATCAAAGATGGTGGCAGGTGTTGAGGGAGATGACTTAATTAATAAAGTGCTAGCTCTTCAACCAGGAGGACCTAAGTTTGATCCAGAGCCAACATAGAAGCCATGTATCATAGTACATACTTGTAATACCAGTCCTGGGACGGTGGAGGCAGGAGACTCTCAAGCTCACTAGCTACAGGTAGAGCCTTTCTGGAAAGCTCCAGGCTAGTGAGACACTGTCTCAAACGTGCAAGATGGACAGCCTCCTAAGAAACAACAGCCAAGTCTGACTCCTGACCTCCTCATGTGCAAATAATACACACACACACACACACACACACACACACACACACACACACACACACACACACACGAGATAGGTAGATGGATGGATGGAAATAGATAAATACCTATATGGATGGATTGGTGGATGGATAGCTGGACAGACAGATAGAGCGATAAATGACAGAATATGAAGAAGGAAAGTTTCTTTATAGAGATCCACTAGTGAAAGCAGAGAGTCTATAATCCTACTGTAGGTCTTTGATTTTCCTACTAACTTCTATTATATTATTATAGCTTAAATTTTTCTGTTCCCCAACCAAGATCAGGTGTCTTTTGCTCACTGCCAGTGTGATTGGTGGACAGCTGAAATTTCCTGGAATTGAATAGTTGTCTTTCTTGGCTTCTTTTATATCATCTCTTGTCTTTTGAATGCTGAAATCCATGCCATTAGTTTGCCTTGCAGTAACTGATGGATATGTGATTGACTCTCTTAGAATTATAATTAGCTAGGGTGACCTTTCATGCACTACTGAATTATTAAGATTAGCAAAGTGTGCCTGCTGCAGGATATATAATTTCTAAAAATTAACATTTTTAGAATGAGATGTATCTATATAGTATCTTTACATACTATAAAATATATTTTATAAAAAATAGAGATGTATTTTGTGTGTATAAAATACATATGATATTGATAAATTGTCCTATGCTGCTCATGTTTGTTAAAGCTGTACTCAGGGATGAGGACACATCCCCTTGTCTCAAGAATGTTTACTTTAAGTGTCCTCCAAATCTTCTGTCCTGAGTTAGACTGGGCCTCTGGCTCTATAATGTGAAGAGAAAAAAACAGCAAGCTGCCAGGGGTGTTAAAAACTCTGTTCATGAGAACAGCTAGAAGGTAAACCATTTCAAGCCCAGGTCACTGGTTTTTTTGTTGTTGTTGTTGTTTGTTTGTTTGTTTGGTTGGTTGGTTTGGTTTGGTTTGGGTTTTTTTGTAACATAAAAATGACCCCCGTGGAACCCTCAAGTAGGAATCCATTAAAGAAACTCAATGAAAAACGCAAGCAGAAGCATCAACTTCCCTAGCTGATTGATGCTGCGTGAGAAGCCCTGGTCTGATGACACTCCCTTTGTTTGCTCTCTCAGTTAGGCTGTTCCAGCCCTCTCTGCTGCATATAATAAACTCACTGTTTGATGATGCATTGCTATCTGCTGCTTCTATTTTTATCTCTCTCCTTATCTATCTGTCTATCTATTTATCTATCTATCCATCTATCATCTATTTATATGCCACCTAATATGTATGCAAAATATGTATATTTCTCTGTATAGTATAAAATAATTTTTGCCTTAATCCATAAAAGAAGTTGTATGTGAAAAAGTAAGTGTGTATTCAGGCACACACACACACACACACACACACACACACACACACACACAACAGAGGAGGAGGGGAACAAACTATACTCTAATGTTCATGTGTGTTTTGGTTTATGGGTTTATCATCCTAAGGTCTACAATAGCATTGAGTGAAGATACCAGTTGTTGTGTGTTGTTTTGTGTTAGTGATGTGGTAGTTACCCTAAAGATTCTGGTAAGAGTTTGTTCCCCTTTTAAAAAAAAAACCAACTTGAAACTGAAAAGCTGGTATTCAGTGACCTGGAGAGACGGTGCATGGGGAAATCTGTCTCTTTCCATCTCTGGAGTCAGATGGACTGGAGGCCAAGTAGACTTTCCCTGGGGAGTAGGGGCTCAGATTTTCTCCTAGCAACCAGGACTTCTGGAAAGTTGTGTAACAGTTTGGGCGAGAAGGATCTGATGTCCTGACATATCTCATTAGCCATAGATCCTCTTTTAATTTACTTTCTGTCTTTAGTTTCCATTTATTATCCTTACAGGCTAATTCTCTTCACAGCCTGAAGGTTCAAACACCATTTTTCATGAAGTAAGAAGACAGTGTTCTTAGACCGCCCTTTAGAAGAGGAGAGCCTCAAGCTCGCACAGAAAATGAAACACTTTTTTTTCCCTACACATTGACAAACTCTATATGTGATTATCAATGTCAGTGTTTGACAAAATGGTTGAACTCCAGTTTTTTAAATCAGACCTTGCCCATCTTTGTGAGGGAACCCTGAGGACACTTCAGAGACTCCTCTGTCTGTGTGCTTCCTTTTCTCTACACCTGCCTTGCATGTTATAGTCTCCCCATAAATTGTAACTTGAGAGTAGAAAAATACTGTGTGCTGAACCAAGTACATACTTATTAAGTGATTCGACTTCACAAATATTTGAGTATTATCTGTAAGGAAAAGGCACTGGGTTATTTCCATGTCACTTTAAACTGCTATCTACCTTCATAGAAATCAACAATGTATTTATTTTCCTTCCATGATTTATGCAGTCACTTTCAAACAACTACATTGCAAGCTGTTATCTGTTACAGAGGCAAAAGCAGCTTTACTGGTGCATAGGAAGGGGAGGAAATTGCTTGATTTCCTTGGATATTATTGATTATGTTCTTTGCTGTGTAGACATAGGAATTAGAAGGTTGGGAATAAAGTTCAGTATCTGCCTGTAGTGGGGATGGGTAACTCACTCAGTGAAGCTGTCCATGCTCTACTTGTTATGACTTTATCAATTGCTTAATAGAAACGGGGTCCTTGAGTCAATGAGACAAGTAACAGAAGGAGGAGTCTAGAATATGGAACTCTTTATGTCAGCATATTTTCACTGAGGATGATATCCAAGAGATTAGGAAAGAGATCAAGTAGATATAAGTACCTTAAATGGAATCAAGAGATGCTGGGGGAGGGATTCTGGGGAGATTGCTCCATTGGTAAAGGGCTTGATGAACACCTATGTAGACATGGGTTCAGATCCCAGCACCTATGTAAAAGCCAGACAGAGCATCACACATATGTAAACCTGGCATTGCAGCTGAAGACAGGCAGATCCCAAGTGTTTTCAGGCTATACAGTCGAGCAGAAACAATGAGTTTTCAGGTTCCATGAGAAACCTTGTTTGAAAGTATAGAGGGGAGACCAATGGAAGAAGAGAACTGATGTCAACTTCTGGCCTACCACACGCATGCACACACACACACACACACACACACACACACACACACACACACACACACACACACACACCACCAAAGGAAGAAGAACATTTAGGAAAAGGGACTTTCAAAGGTATTAAGAAATAACATTTTATTTGAAAGCATTCTATGCTACTAAGTTCTTTTTCACTTAAACTTGTGTTTTTAGAAAGACTTCAAGAATTCTAATTTTATTGGGAACACCGCATAAGATAATGATGGTTTCCTAAACCAGTACTGCCGCTCCTAAGTCTGAAGTCCCAGTTAACACTCAGTGTAGTGCATACTCAGCATCCATCTACAGAAACAATAATGCAAAGTCATAGAATTACTCATTTCAGACTTGCATATCAATGGGTAAATAATGTTTGCAAATTCATCTAAAACTGTGTTTAATGCTTATGCTAAACTACTTTAACGTATGAATATCTTTTGAATATCAAAATGTTAAAAATCCCTTCTAACAATTTAAGATATACATATGCCTGTTTAATTGCCTATTTCATCAAAATGGACTTTTGTTGTAAGTGGACTATAGGTCAATTCATTTGCATTATTTGGTAGTTGAAGATATTAAGGTATAAGTGTGTCTTCTATTTGTTTTGGGTTTTGTTGTTTTTGCTTGCTTGCTTATTCAGATAGAAAAATGGATGGATGGATGGATGGATGGATGGATGGATGGATGGATGGATGGATAGATGGATGGATGGGTGGGTGGGTGGGTAGGTGGGTGGGTGGATGGTGTCTCATGTATTTCAGGCTGGCCTTGAACTGGCTAAGTAGCTAAGATGACCTTGAACTATATCATGCTCTTGTCACCACCGTCCAAGTGTAGGGATTTTCCAGTGTATGTCACCATGCGTGTTTTATACAAGGCTAAGAGTAAAACCTGAGGTTTGTGCATGCTTATCAAGCACTCAAACTTACTGAGCTACAATCACTGGCTATATATTATGGAAATCTTTAGGCGTGATGTTATTTTCAAATGTCTTGGTGCAAGAGATAAATTACTAAAAAAAAAAAAAAAAAAACTGACCATGACTTCTTTATGGGTACTAATTTGTCCTTATCTGTCTGGATAATAATGTCATGAATGGAGCCCAGTCATCACTAACAAAAGCTTTTGCACTCTCCTAAGTTCCTTCATAGTTTTTCAGACTCATCTGTTATTTCTTTAGCATTGATAGCAGAAGTCAGAGGACTGTCTGTAGAAAAGGATGTCAGATGCCCTTGTTTGATGAAGTTTGGATACATAAGCTTGGGCCCCAAGCTTCCACTTCCTGTTCTGCAGTATGTTCATGCCACAAACATCTTGTTGTTTCCTTATGCCCACAGCAATGCAGACATCATAAAGGAAAGACCGGGAGGATGCCTATTTTCTTATGAGTGAGTGTCCAATGGCTTTAAGGAGATTCAGGGAGGACTTTTACACTTATTCTGTTGGCAGCAAAGTCTTATGCTCTTTTATTCCTAGGAGCCCTGAACACTAGAGTGTCCATTGGGGTCAGCCCTACCGTGTGTGTGTGTGTGTGTGTGTGTGTGTGTGTGTGTGTGTGTGTGTGTGTGTGTGTGAGAGAGAGAGAGAGAGAGAGAGAGAGATGTGTTCATTGCAAAGAATATGCATACAACAATCAGTAACTGCTTCACCATGACCAGAATTCAGTGTGACACTTCCTGTATTCACTGCTCCCCCAACATACCTCAGCATACCCTTGCCCTTCTTGGAGGGTATTTGTCTTTACACTGTGACCTGCAGACTGCCTCCCACTTGACTGAGAATGTACCTGTGTATTGAAACCAACCCCTCTGTGTGTTGGTTTTTCTCGGAGACAGCTTATCTTGGCACCAGAACCATGGGTAGTGCGTGTGGAAGCCACAAGCATCCACAGGCTAGCTCTGATGTTCCTGCTGGGATATGACCCTGGATTCTGCCTGTTTGGGGGGTTTCAGTTCCCTGCATTCTTCAAGGGAGACTGAGAAAGAGAGTGTTCTGTCTCATGTATAGCAAATTCACGTGGCTTTAAGACATCTTTATTGGAGAATTTCCTATTGCTCTCCTACCCCAAACATGCCCAATCTCATTAAAAATAGAGACCTGGAGTATCTGGACCACCATATCTCCAAATAACCTTTATAACAAGATAACATCACAAATCAGAGATCCAGTAAATAGTTTTTATAAAATGTTCTTTACTTTCCTCTATTTGAAAATTCTAATTTTTATTACCTTATACCTTAGTCTAGGGTCTTAGGAAGACCTTTTTTAGTAGTGTAACTTCTAACTCAAAGGTGGTCAAACTTTACATTTGTGTATTATACCTGACTTGAGGTCCCATCTCAGGGGATATGCTAGAAAACTACAGTACTCCTTCAAATGAAGAGAGATTCTTCACAGAGAATCAGGCTGACTTTAGTATTTATATTCCCACCAAATCATTGCAAAGTGGCTGTCCTGATGTTTTTAAGACGGGAATAAATATAAAATTTAAAACTCTGTGTGTGTGTGTGTGTGTGTGTGTGTGTGTGTGTGTGTGCCCTCATGAGTTCAGAGCCAGTGGAGGCTGGAATGGGATGCAGGATTCCCTGAAGTTAGAATTGCAGGTGCTTGTGAGCCACCCAGTATATAGGTTCTGGAACTGAACTAGGTCATTTGCAAGAGCAGCAAATATTCTTAATCACTGAATCATCTCTCTCCAGCCCCCATGGATCATAATTTTTAAGTGACTTCTACAGACTGGCAATTATGCCTTAAATTTTCTTTGACTGTGTGAATGTTTCAAAAGTCTGGATTCCCCTTATTTTATTCCTAATGACTTTTTTCTCATTCAGTTGTACTTATTTCTGTTCTAATTACTTTAACAACCATATAAATGTGTATATATATGTATATATATATGTATATATATATATGTGCACATGCACACACACTCACTCACTAAAAAAAACATGTTCTTGCATATACTGCCTCCTGATATTTTTTTTTTCAAATTTGGACACTGAGGGAACAAATTACTAACAGCTTATATTGTAATGAATAGAGGTTGGCTGTGTGGATGGTTCAATTGGAAAAGTACCTGCCTCTAAAGTATGGGGGATTCCCAATACTCATATAAAAATCTAATCTACCAATCAATGATATCCAGGATCAATGAGAGACCCTGTCTCAGAAGATAAGGAGAATGATTGAGAAAGGAAAACTTGACTTTCACACACACACACACACACACACACACACACACTCCAAAATACAAATACAAAAGGAATAAAATTATACTATTTGCATGAATTATAAGCTACACTGCTGGAGGCAGTGTGCACACTGTCACCTGTTATGTCACTGCATCCTCAGAACGCCAGTGAGACACAGTCTCTATGGTAGCATCTGGAGCTCAATTCCCAGATACAGTCAGGAGACTCTGGGTGTGATGAAACCATTGTGTTGCTGCTGGTAATATTTTGGCCACATCATTCTCCCTCACTGTTATGCCTTTATGTCCTGCCATGTGGTTATGACTTAGAACAGTTTCTGCTCCAGAAAGAAACTGCATAAGTGGCTTTTTAAAAAAAATGCATCTTTAATTTTAGCCATTTGAACTTTAAAAAAAATCCTGCATATGGCTGTTGGATTGCAGATTTACCGTTCCCTACCTACCTACTCACACTGGTGGCATGAGATAAAAGCACACTTCTAGGAACTTTCAGCAAACCACATTCAGTGAGAGGATGTGTCTAAACGAGAGTGTTTGTGGTCCTTATAACGGTTATCCAGTTCGCAGCTGTGCAGAACGGCTATTGTTCGCACAGCCTCTTGGGGTACTGGGATGCTAGGCAGATGCCGGGGAGGCTGAGTGTGATTAAGTAGCCTCAGAAGGACGGGTCCACTCACTCCCATAAACTTTTAAGTTCCAGTAGAAATTGAAATGAAAGAGGAAGTTTTATGAGTGTACTTAGGAAAGGCTAGGCTCAGAGAAATTAGAAGGCAAACTGTCTTGTAAACAATGTGCAATTTGAATTGGAATCAGCCTCGGCGGTTTTCCTTATAGACTCCGCGAGTTCCTCACACGGAGCCTATTCCACCCAGAGCAGTGATGGACAGTAACACTTATTTTTATGTGAGCAGTAATCTAAAACTTCCTTATTTACCAGGCTTTCTTGGGCGTTTTACAACATTTGTAATAGTTCTGTGAGTTTATCTTTTCTTTGAAATGGTTTTGTGGCAATAAAAGAAAAGTCCTTAACAGTTTCTCCTAATCTGTTTTCTCAGCTGTATAATCAGGCAAAAGTAGCTGTATCCACTTAGGAGAAAATTTTGTTTTCAGTTTCGGCGTTCTTCCTGGCATCTCGGTGACTCATGCTGGCGGAAGACCCTTTTAGAAAGATTTCTTTGCATGGGCAAAACTGTAGCAGAACAAAAGCCTACAGTTAAATTCTTAGAACAGTTAAAGACTAAGTTGTAATCACTCCTGTTTGCACGAGAACAGAGCTGTAAGTTCCAGTACCATAAACTGTCACAGAATTCTGTGCACCCGGATTCTTTCATCTCGCAATGATATTTTCCTCATAGCCTTGTACTTGATAATGACCATTCATGCTAACAGGAAGCTTGAGTGAGTTGCAACAGTCGCTGATTCAACAGCTTCAAGGCGTTCCCTTTGCTTGGGATCTCTGTGAAGGAACAATACCCCTTGGGCTTCTCAGTGAGCTGTCTCTCTGCACATTGCTCCTGATTTGTGAGGTACCTGCTGGACCATTGAGAACAGAACTACAAAGCAAGCCTGGGTGGTAGCAATCTGCAGGAAAGCAAACCTTAAATGTATTGTCCTGGTTCTCAGATCTCGACAGTACCCCCCCCCCACAATATATATATTAGGTATATTATGTTTCCCTACTTTCGGTCAAATCGAAAACAAAAAAAAACATATCTGTGGATGAAGAATCACAACTGATCTTGGCTCCTTTTTCTCAGTTCACACTGGACACGAGGAAGGCAGTGTGGGGGAGGGGCCACACGAGGCTGCAGAGCTGCTTTCTAGGCAATAAAGAGAAATAAAGGTACATTAAAGTTCTCAAAGGAGCCTGCCAGTTGTGAGTGTGTTCTAGAACGAAGAAGCCGGCAGCTGAAGGACGGGGAACTGTGATGGGTTCTGCTTTGTGCTAGGCTCCTTAGCTCTTTGTTACACAGTGCTTCCAAAGAAACTCATCTTCACTTGTCAGAAACTGCATCCCCTTGATTTATGATCTGGTCAAGTCCTCCTCGGTAAGCTGTGAGAACTTGCCCAGTCAAAATAAAAACAACAACAACAAACAAGCAAACAAACAAAAGCAAGAGACTGCAGCTGAGTCTGGCATGTATAAATGCATGCTGGCAGTATATATGTAAGACTTCAAACAGCTCAGAAATAATGAATCAAGGGCCCCGTCAGTGCCAGCCAAATAAACACATTTGTTGCAAATGATCTGACAATAGAATTGTTGATTAGAAATCCCAGGGTTGACATTTGGAATGTCTCCATCTAGTTCCCAAGAAAGGGTGTGACTCTGGATCCATCCATAGCGGTGTCTTAGCAGTGTCTCACAGAACCCAGCCACTCTCCAACGTGATTAATTATCCTGGAGTCACTCAGATCCCCTCTGGTGTTACTGCGTTAACCCGGCTCTGCTTCCCAGCAACCGTATGTAGAGCTGGTGCCTTGCACAAGAGCTGGGTCAGGCCTACTTCTCCAAGGTGGAAAGAAAGTCAGGGCTAATGGCAGTATGTCTAACACTTTCATGTGTCCACTGTGCTTAGATCTAAGTGCATAGGTGACACAGTCTCGTTTTATTCAAGGTGAGTCCATTAGTAGACTTACTGGGAAGTTTTACTCAGTCTTCTCTAGTTCTGTAAAATATTCGTATGCACGTGTGCACATGTGTGTTCAGGTGTATATACGTGTGCGGATGACTGTGTCCTCATGCATGTGGAGGCCATAGGTGGACACTAAATGCTTATCTCTGTCATTCTCCACGTTATTTTCTAGGACACAGTCCCTCACTGAACCATGCGCTCACTCACTCAACCAGACTGGGCAGTCATCAAGTCCCAGGGACCTCCTTTCTGTGTCTCCTCAGTGCTGGGAATATAAGTGCATATCACCCTGTGCTGGAGAGATGGCTCAACATTTAAGAACACTTGTTGCTCTTCCAGAGGACTCTAATTCAGACACTGGTACCCACGTTGAGTAGCCCACATGGCACATGGCACATGGCACATGCCACATGCCAAGTATTCGCATTCTCTTCTGTCTTTCCTTATACCAGCACACATGTGGCACACACACACACACACACACACACACACACACACACACACACACATATACAATAAATAAACTACTTTTATAAAAAGAGACAAACACATATCACCTAGTCTGACTTGTTCTATGGATCAGAAGTCGGTTCTACATGTTTGCACAGTAATCACATTATCAACTGTGCCAACTCCCCAGCTCCTGGGTTTGTAGCAATTTCTATTTAAACCTTGTAAGTAAATTAATTATGAACATGGATTCATTGAAGAAATTATTTTCTAGAACATTTTAGTTAATCCAATGTTGTTAAGTATTCATCTCTCTACAAATAAAATTAAGTGGGAGTTGTCATATAACATCCAGATTTCAATGGTGTCTTGCACAGTGAACTTAATATATATTAAAATTGATAGGCCTTTTATGAAAGCCATGTTAAGTCAAGTACCACATCAAATCCTTAAGTACCTCTAAAGGGAAGCTAGAATAATTGTGTGAATTCCTACCTGTGGGATTTGCTTTGTTGTTTTCACAGCAAACAAGGAACTGACTTGAAGGACATAGACTGTTTGTCCTTTAACGTGGGGCTGAGTCTTTGTATTTGTGGTTACTTTAGAATTTCGTCTTTTACTTCATTCATAAGTCTTGCTCTCTTCATTAATTTATGTGCGTATGTTTGTGCTAATGTGTCACAGTGCCCATGGGAAGATCAGAGGAACACTCGAGGGAGTGAATTCTCTCCTTACATTACATGTGGCCCAGGGACCAAACGCAGCCATTGCCCATTGCCTCAGAGACAAACACCTTTTTGTGCTGAGACATCTCATTGGCCCTGGTTCTTTATTACTTTTTTTTCTACATACTGCTCAACATTTCTACTGCCAATCTTTGTAGAAACCTGGATCAGCATGCTATGTGCAGATAATATACTTTTCTTGTTTAATATTATATGCACATTAGTTTCATAGGGTTTTATCTATTTCACTTCTCTCTCTCTCTCTCTCTCTCTCTCTCTCTCTGTGCCTGTGTGTGTGTGTGTGTGTGTGTGTGTGTGTGTGTGTGTGTGTGCATGATTCTGCCTTCAGTACGCATGTGGAGTTCAGAGACCAACATCAGATGCCTGTCCTCACCATCTCCCTCTTCTGAGACACTGTCCTTCTTGCCCACTGTCATGCCCACCAGATTAGCTGAGTCGTGAGCTTCCCGGGATTGCCTTAGACTTCATCGTCACTGTGGCCTAGCTGAGATTATAGATACACATTGATGCACTCAATACACATCTTGGAAATTGGAACTCAGGTCCTCATCCTTGCTTAGCATGTATTTTATACACTGAACCATTTCCCTAGCCTCTCAATTTCATTGTTAAACAAGACCCAAAATAACGCTAATACTTGACTTTTTATTTTCATCATGGGGAGTAAAATTAATTATTGGATTTATTTTGAAGGCTTTACCTCAAAAAAATCTAGAATTCTATTATAAAATCTGTGTTTTTATGAGACAATGATAACCATTGGCTTCTCCTACCATCCCCCAAGAGCATTCACATCCTATCCTTAAAGCTCATTACAGGAAGTCGAGCTCATCCAGATATCAGTAGTGTTTTGGACAGTGGATCTGACTTGGGGAACATGTTTTTCATTTAAGTGTGTCAAAGCAGGATGGGCACGCAACACTCGTGGTGTTTGAAACACAGAGGAGAAGTGTATGGGTGGTCAGATATTGATGTGTGGTTGATCCAACACAGGGCAGACATTCTGACCCAGTGGCTACCAGGTATAAGGGATAGGGCCTCAGTCTCGTTGGAACTTTTAGGCAGTGTTGAGCTTTCTCTCCATCTGCTTCTGAGAGCTCATCTGTCTTCTCCTCCATCTTTCCTTTGATTTTCCTCTATAACTACAAAGAAGAGCTTTGTAGCCCGGAAGACCAGGTTTGTATAGGTTTTTCCTCTGTGACTATTTAAAGCGAGGTTCTGCATGCCAGCTCTGCTCTTCATCTGGTTCCGTGACTTGGGGTGTGAAGAAACTCTCTTATCCATCCCAATTTAACCGTGACATAGAGATACAAGTTTCTCTCCAAAGAAAGGTTTGAAGTGGAAAGAATGTTAAGAACCAGAGGATCCATGTAGGCAGTCCTGTGAAACATGATCTTCAGAACATGACATGGCTGCTGCATACCCGTTCTCACCAAGAACTGGACAGGATAGGACCTGCCAGTATTCAGCCATGGATGGAGGAAGGGCTCATGGTGCCCTAACCCTAAGACAGTTAATGGCTTCTGGGGGATGGACCTATTTTCTTCAGTGGTGTTGGTAGGAATTTGACTTTGCTCCTGTGAATAACCCCAGCCCATGTTCACGAAGCAACTTTAACTGTTTGTAGCCCAAAATAAGCAAAACAAAAAGACATGAAAGTTAGAAGGGACTGGTAGTTAAGAATAGATCCAGCAGGAGCGGGAGAGGGATAAGAGGACAATGGTAGCAAAAGTCACTGAAGCATAATTCATCTTATCCTTGGAGATGGACAGAAATTGGTTCAGCTTATTTAAATCTTGACTCAACTCTGTTCTTACCTCTTTCAAGTCCGCTTTGAGATGATTTCACTGAACACTCTATAGATTACTATGTGTAAGAGTGAGAAAGAGAGAGAGAGAGACAGAGGTATAGAGAGAGCGGGGAGGGAGGGAGGGAGGGATAGATAGAGAGTGCATAGGGAGGCAGGAAGATAAGTGTCACACATCATGACGCAGCTAAGTAATGAAGTAATTCCTCATCTAAAAGGGACACTTTGAAATTTAAGTGAGAATATACTAAGTAAGTACTTCATCTCAGACAAATGCCCAGATGCCCTGAATTCTGACTAACGCTAATGCAGGCTCCATTTTCCCCATCGATCAATGAAACAAGAACGGAAACAGAACCATGTGAGCATTTGGACTTGTAGGTGAGGAAATCTCCTTTCCTTTAACTTCCCATTGGCTGTTTGGGCACAACTCTATTGAGGCTGGGTGGCAATGGCAGGAGTGCAAGTTGCCGCCACAGCTCACAGAGCATACAGGAGTCACAAGATCAATCCTCCAAGTCCACTAAAAGAGAGGGGAGCTGGGAGACGTGCAGAAACCCACTAGAGAAGAGCACATTATCAAAGAATTATAAGATACCCAGAAGTTTACCAGAGTATGCCTTGCTATAAATCTTTGGTTCTGTCGTGTGAGAAGAGAGATGGCTGCTCGCCCTGTGTCCATCACTGCACAGCGATTGCTCCTCACAAAGGCACACACATTTATCTTCCTAGCTCCTAAGAAAGGAAAATTGGCCCACTTTGCAATCCCCATTCAACTTCACTACTTCAGGTTCTTGGTGGTGCTGAGGTAAAAAGGGGGAGGGATTGTAGGTGGCTGGAAAGTGGATTTTAGTGACAAATTGAGGATGGGAGAGAAGATAGAACCCAAATAAAAACCAGTGAATGTGGTAGCATCAACTCAATTATAGCACTGAACGAGTCGAAACAGGTAGATCCCTGGGGCTCATTGGATGGCCAGGCTGGCCAAACCGATGAGCTCCAGGTAAAGATGAGTGACCCTGCGTCAGATGAAAGCAAAATAATAATAACAGGCAACCTGACATTGACCTCCACATACATGCATACACAGGGCCACTTACATACAAACACATGATCATGTACATATTCACATATACATACATACACACAGAAAATACTTTATCTTTTCTTTCCTAGAGCATGGCCACCACATCTTCCTTTGTAGATGACTTATACACTCATGAATGATGGAAACTTATCCTGATGTTCGTTAAGATGCCGCAGTCACGACACAGTTTTGCATCATGTATACCTCATGTCACAGGCCACATTTGCTCTTATGAGGACCTTACCAATCCCACAGCATTTTTGAAAAATTAACGCACCTCAAAAACATTCTCTCAGCATCCCACTGTGTATCCTGGGCATAAGAAACACTGACCGTAATGATCGCAGCCTTGTGAGCCCTTAGATTAAAATTGACCAATTATCTGAAGAAAGTGAACTTTCTATTTTCTTTACTTTTTCTCTATTCTTGAGAAGTTGTACATGTGATCAGAGCTGAACAACTCTTTATGTCCAACTTCAGGCTCAAAGATCTCTGTGTGCCTCGCTGAAACTTTCTAACAAAACCACGCAAAATTTTTTCTTGCAAAACATTATGCCACTGACAACCTAACCCATCCAAGTTTTCTGTCTTCAGTTTGTATAAAAGTCCAAAAGAAATAATCTTTAATTAGTACCCATAATTTTCATTTAATTAAAGTTTATTAGCTTAAAGGATAACAGAAAGTATCTTACTCCTTCACAATTCTGGCTGTAGTCAGCATAAACTTTAAACCTGAACTTACTATTTTACAAGGAATTAGCTGTTAAGAAGCAACAAAGTTGTAAACTTAAGATGAAGCATTTTAAAAAAAGGAAGTTTGTTCCTTTTTTTACCCAGTCTTACATATTTAAAAGAAAAGTTGGAGTTTATCTATAGTTAAATTTTATTTATATTAATTAATCACATCTTGAGTATGATGGAACAGTCTAGAAGAATTTACATTTATATAGCTAGCACATTTAAAACTCCTCTGCCCTGAGTTGCTTTAACTATCGACTTGATTCAGTATGGAGTCATCTGAAAAAGGACTCAACTGAGAGATTACCCACAACAAACTGTCTGTGGACGTGTCCGTGGGGGTCAGCACCATCCCTAGACAGGTAGCCCTGGGCTACAAGTCTAGTGAGCAAGCAAGACATCAGACAACATTCTTCCAGAGTTCCTTCTTCAGGTAGCTGCCTGGGAGTATAAGGCCCCTTTCCCCTTACATTGCTTTTTATCAGAGGGAGTGGTTTATCATAGCTAGAGAATAAACTTTAATATCATGTATGTTAGATTTTAAGGACTGCATTGTTACAGTGGGGGGGGGTGACTGCTTAGTGAGGTGTTACTGCCTTGAGAGACGTTGTTATGAAGAAGGAGGCATTGATTCTTCCCTAGGGTGGGCAAGGAGAATCTGAATGAAGTCAAAGCAGACCAGCAACCAAACACTCCGGATGATGATGAAGTCACAGAGAGGACGCTGTGGATACAGTAGTCCACACAGTCTAAAGATCCAGTCATGTGACTCCATGAAGGTAATGCTGGAGATCAAAGAATATTGAGGAAATTACAGAAAATGGGGAAAGCATCATGCTTGATCTCCTTGTCAACTTGACTGGGTTTAAGACCAACTAGGACATGGCGAAGTACATTCTGGGTACCTTAAGAGAGGATTAATGGAGTGAGATAACCAAACTGAATGTGGACATTCTCTTCTCATGGGCTAGGGGCCTGGACAAGATAAAAGAGAAGCCTGGGAAATGTGAGGGGATTGCTCAGAATTATCCCTTCTCTGCTTCCTGGTATCTTCTCTGCTTCTGGGCCTACTGTGATCCTCTCCCATGATGAGAACTAAGCTCCTCCCACTGTGTTCCCATAGCCACTATGGGCTCACATTTCTCAAACTCTGAACCAAGATACCTCCATCCCTGGTATCTATAAAGTGGTTGTACCATAGTAAATCTGGAGTTACCTGATACAAGGAGAGACAGAAAGAAAGACCTTTTGCTCTTGATCTCTTTTCTTGTTTTCCAATCACTGTTCTAAGTAAGTATAAGAAGAAGATATTGGCTCTTCTAATTAAAGCTTATGGTGCATTAAACACCCTCCATGGGAGGCAGCAAGCCTTGAGAGTAGCTGGGCCGTATGAAAGATTGGTAGACCTCTTCAGATCAACTACATGCTTACCCAAAAAGATGAGTGCCATATCTGTGAGTTACACTTCTCAGCATCTCTTCATTTGTCTGATACAATGAGACTCAGAGTGAAAATAGTTGGTGACCAACCTAAATAACGCAGTAAATGTCATACCACACCCCCATCCCATCTTCAGTGTCTGTATTACAGAGCTCAAATGGACTGCAGCCCTTAATGTCTGTTTTCTTTTATTTTGGCATTCATCATTTTTGTTTGAATCAATATAAAATGGAATCTTTATTCTTTAACATTTACATAAATTGATATCGTTCAGCGTGTCATCCTCTGTCCTTTTTGGTGTGGCTAGTCTGTCCTCTTATCCTTGGAGATGGAAAGAAATTGGTTCAGCTTATTTAAATCTTGACTCAACTCTGTTCTTAACTCTTTCAGGTCTACTTTGAGATGATTTCACTAAACACTCTGTAGATTACTATGTGTAAGAGTGAGAGAGAAACAGAGGGATAGAGAAAGGGGGAGGGAGGGAGGGACAGAAAGAGGCCAGAAGGACATGGAGAAGCAGGAAGGTAATGGTTATTGTTCTTCAGAACATCACCTACCTTCTTTTATTGTGTTTGTTTGTTTGTTTGTTTGTTTGTTTTGAGACTTCTCTCACTGCTCTATAGTGCAATGATTTGGCTAGGCTGGCTTGCTTTTCTTTGACCCTCAGTGATCCACCTGCCTCTGTCTCTCCAGCAATGGGGTTATAATTCTGCATAGCCACAATCTACTAAGTCTGTGGCAAGTGCTTTGCTGACTGGACTATTTCTTGTTCCATGTTTCATCTTTGATCATCTTTTCTCTCTGTTGAATGAGTCTTTTAGGTGATAACAAAGTTGACTGCTATCATCCACCTGACAATTGGAGTAATCACTGACTCCACCTGACTGTAATCACTTTGGGGCATATATGAAGCAGCAGCATCCTCTAATTTGGTCCTTTGTGATAGTACACTGCCCTACTTTCATTTCTGCTGCTGTGATATAATATCCTCATAAAATTTCTCCTTGGGAGAAAGGGTTTATTTGACTTTAAAATTCCAAGGTAAACTCTCACATTATAATGAATACAAGGTGGGAACTTGAACGAGGTAGCTACCTATACAGTCAAGAACAGAGAGAAAACATGTCTGAGTCCAACACCATCTCTATACTTACCCAGTTCAGGGCATCCTACCTTGGTAATGGTACAACCCACAGTGGCTGCGTCTTCCTATATCAATTAACAATCAAGACAACCCCCCACAGACATGTCCACAGGGCCAACTTGATCTCAGTGAGATTTTCTTCTAGGTTGATTCAAGCTTGTGTCAAGTTACCCATTGAAACTTACCATCAAATACAATTTCTTATTCCTTTTCCTCATTCGGATTTCCAAATAACAGCGGGAGAGTCAAATAAATGCAAGCTATTCTTCGTAGATTTGCAGAAATGGAAGCTAAAGGGAAAAATGAAAAGCCATATACTGAAATGTTCATTTGTGGCTTTTTGCTGAAAGTCTCTGTAGCCAATATCCATCAGGTTTTAAATTTCACCTGATAGGGTGATAATGTTTGTCCACTTAGAGATCCAGTCCTCTAGTGAATGTCAGCGCCTGGCTAATCATCTTGTTGCAAAATGATTCATGATGGTCTCCAGGACATCTGATTTCTCAGAGAGTGCCAAACTGACCTGATAAGAGTGGGAACAGACCACCCCACCCCTACTCTGTGAGGAAGGCAATGCCTTTAGACCTTGCCTTTCCTTATAGACCACACTTTATATTTCTACACCCATTTAAAAATGTGCATCATCTCTACCAACGGATGTAATTCGACCCTCAGGTTCCTTGGCTTCCTTGGGACTTCTCTCTATCTACCACTCTTGGACAGCGGCCATCCTGGCATGACATAAACACTAGCTTGAAGATTGAGTACTCAGAACAAGAGTTTTTCTCAGAGTAACCCTCTTGGCAGGCCTTGATGCTCATGAAGCTAAACAAACAAATGCTTTTTTATATTAATACTTATATCACATCTCAGCCAGTAAGGAATCCCTTTCCTATCCATTTCTACTAGAATATTGTCTGCCTTTATTTCATATCCTACTTTGCTCTTGTTATAGAACAGGCTTCTCTGATCAAAACAGCTGCCATCTTCATCAAATTACATGTACTTTCTTACAACCATCAATCATGCTGGAGTAGAGGAACAGTTGACATTCCCTCATAGATAGAGGGCATCATGGAGGTTCATTGGACCCCCACCTGAATATCCAACTAACTTTCTAGAAATTTGTAGGCATTGTTGCTGTAATTGCATGTGACCTCTGGAATTCCCAAAGGTGCTGGTGTGTACAGGCTAGGAAAGGTTAACGGAGAGGCTCCACTTATGTGCGTGTAAATACACCATCATCTACATTGTGCAAATAGTTTCTAGTGTGGTTGCTTTGGGGTCTGACATGATCCTCCAGGAAGATCTCACCCATGCTCTATAAGTCAATGAGCTTGTTGGCTTTTCGGGTGAACTTTGGTGAAACTCCACTTTGTTTTCTTAATAGGACCTTCTGAAGATGCAGGCAACACTTTTTCATTTATTTATTCACTTTATATTCTAATTGAAGCCCCCCTCCTACCTATGCCTTCTCATCCAGCCACTCAGCCTAATTCCCTCTCCCCTTCTATGAGAAGGGGGAGCCTCCTGGGTATCATCAAGCACATTAAGTCACTGTAGGACTATGCCAGTCCTGTCCCACTGAAGCTAGACAAGGCCACTTAGAGGAATGGGATCCAAAGGCAGGCAGAAGATTTAGGAACAAACCCCACTCAAATTGTTGGAGGACCCACATGAACACAGAACAACACTTCTGCAACACATGCCCAGGGGATGTGTGTAGATATAACCCATGTATACTCTTTGGTTGGAGGTTCAGTCTCTGGGAGCCCCCAAGGGTCCATTTTAGTTAACTCTGTTGATCTTCCTGTGGAGTTTCTCTCCCCTCCAGGTCTCTCAGTCCTTTCCCAATTCATCCACAAGACTTCCCAAGCTCTGTCCATTGTTTGGCTGTGGGTCTCTGCATCTGTATCAGTCAGTTGCTTGGGTGAGCCTTTTAGAAGACAGTTAGTTATTCTGGACCCTGTCTGTAAGAATAGTAGAGCATCATTAGTAGTGCCAGGGATTGGTTCTTGCCCATGAAATGGGTCTCAAGTTGGGCTGGTCATTGGCTGGTCATTCCCTCTTGTCTGTGCTCCATCTTTGTCCCTACATTTCTTGTAGCAGGACACATTTTGAGTCAAAGGTTTTGTACATGGGTTGTTGTCCTTATCTCTCCACTTGAGGTCCTGCCTGCCCATCAGAGGTGGCCACTTCAGGTTCTGTATTGCCCAGTGCTAGCTGTCTCTGCTAGAGTCACCCTTGTAGACTCCAGGGAACCTCCTCTATCCCAGGGCTCTGTAATGTCTTGGAGATGGCTCGCACTAGCATGCACTCTCTCAGTTCTCTCTCCTTGTTTCTCCCCACGTGTAATCTTGATCCCTGTTCCCCATTCATTCCACATCCCCTCTCCCACCCAGTTCCCTCCTTCCATCTGCTTCTGATGACTATTTTATTTCCCCTTCTGAATGAGATTCAAGCATACTCACTTGGGCCTTCCTTGTTACTTAGCTTCTTTGGGTCTGTGGATTGTAGCATGTTTATTCTGTACTTTATGGCTAATAACCACTTATAAGTGAATACATCCCATGTATGTTCTTTTGGGTATGGATTGCCCCAGGGTGATACTTTCTAGTTCTATCTATTTGCCTACAAATTTCATGATGTCCTTTCTTAAATAACTGAATGGGATTTCCTTGTGTAAATGAACATCTACTCTTGGTTTAAGGGACATCTCGATTGTTTCCAGCATCTAGTTATTACGAATAAAGCTTCTATGAACACAGTGGAGCACCTGTCTTTATGGATGGTGGAGTATCTTTTGGGAAATGCCTAGGAGTGGAATAGCTGGTTCTAGTGGTAGAACTCCTCCCAGTGTTTCTGGGAGACCCAACAGATTGATTTCCAGAGCGATTATACAAGTTTGCATGTTCACCAGCAGTACAGGAGTGTTTGCAGGGAACTGTTTACTCTTACCAAGGGAAGGGTTTTTCACAAATTTTATGATTCTGTCTGTACCAGATTTCTCCACTCTGGGACAAGGACTGTCACTGGTCTTTGTATTATTTACACTGTATTGAACAAGTTACACCCGGGGGGCTGTGAAAAGGATAATTAAATTCTAACTAAACATTGTCAGATAAAACAGTTTAGAATCAGGGACTGAAGAAGTAGCTCAGTGGTTAAGAGCACAAATTACATTTTGCTGAGTTTGGCAACCACGTCAGGCAGTTTACAACCTCCTATAACTGCAGCTCCGAGGGCACCCAGCATTCTCTCCTGGCATCTCTAAGCACCTACATGTCATGTGCACACATCACACAGAGGCATACACATACTTGTAACAAAAAGAACCTATAAAATTTTTCAGAATTAGGAAATGTCACTGGCACCTTCTTTAGGCTGAGATACTTTACTTATTCTGTAGCTAGCATCTGAGCTGCCTTTGTCACCTTTGATCTTGAGACGTGCAGAAGACTGACTTATAAGCTTTCCCTACTGTGCCATGGATCCATGCAGCTCTTTGCCCTGTGTGGAGGATTCACATTTGAATTTCTCATGGTAACTGTGATGGTTTATATTGATGATCGATGTGACAAGATCTTGAATCATGTAGGAGGTAAAGCTCTAGAAGTTTATCTAAAGTTTCTAGATTAGGTTAATTGAGGTGGGAAGACAGACATTAAACAAAGGTGGCACTATTCCATGGCAGGGTTCCTTGACCAACTCAAAAGGAGAAAGTGAGTGAAGCACCATGAACATCCTTCTGCCTCCTGACATTGGGTGACATGTGACCTGTCAATGCCATGCCTTTCTGATTGTTATGGACTGTGTCCTTGCACGTGAACCAACTTAACTCTTCTTCCTTTAAATAGCTTTTTTTTTGGAGTATATTATCACAGCAATAGGAAAATTAACTGCTACATGAACTTTGGACATTGAATTATATACACTTCAATATACCGAGACCTATACTTTGCATTTTTAGCAAATGCTTTCATACATTTCCTTTGGCAGTTTAAATAGATTACACAAGGATTAAGAACAAGGCAGAATTACATGGTTTATAATGCAGCACTGCAAAGACATCTTTCCTTGGTCACTAAAGCCAAGTTATATGAAAATGTCAGGAACTGGAGCTTGTTTTGAAAATCTGTAAGCCTCCTACATTTGAAAGAATAAAATGGAAATTGTCCAAAAGGAGAAAAACATATGTGGAAATTATGTGTGTTTTGATCTCCATGACCATGCATAGCAGAGATAGGGTCAGAGCAAAGAAAGGTGAACTTTGAGTTTATTAAAGATCACTTAGCAAAATTATACAAATAAATTGTATTTGTAAAGCCAAGGTAGATTTTTGAAGAAGATTATGTATGGTAGGGCATGATGTATATGTTTTTGAGTACATGTGTGTGCAGGTACATGTGTATGAGTACTGGTGTGTACAGGTTCTTATTTGCAGGTATATGCATGTGGATACCTATGTGCAGGGACACATATGAAGGTATGTGTATGTGAGTGTATGTGTGTGTGGTACGTGTGCAGGCACAAATGTGCGAGTGTATGCATGTGGATCCTTCTGTGTGTAGTTGCATCTGTGAAGATGTATGCATGTGAGTATGTGTGCATGCAAGTGAACATGTGCAAGGACCGAAGGAGAATGTCAGGTACTCTGTGTCATCATGTTCTACCATATTCCCTTGAGACAAAATCTCTCACCAAGCTAGCCCCTTGGCATCCAGCAAGCTCCAGGGATACTCTTTATCTGTGTCCCCCACAATTCTGGTATTTCAGGTACAAGTGGTCATGCCTTCTTTCTTAAGGTCCCCATACTCAAGGGCTCTTAGCCATTGAGCCATCTTCCCAAGCTTCAAAAAGGAAAATTGATTAGTGAATCTAAGAATCTTGACGTAGAATTTCAAGGACAACAAAAAGGAAGCAAGCACCTTCCTAGTATTCATCTCTTCAGGAAACAAGTTTAGTTTTTGTTTGTTTGTTTGTTTTGTTTTTTCGGGGCTGGGGATCAAACCCAGGACCTTGCGCTTCCTAGATAAGCGCTCTACCACTGAGCCAAATCCCCAACCCCCTAGTATTTTAAGACCTAAAAAACCTGAGCATAAATACCAAACTCCCAGCCAGCAGGGGAAACCCATGCTTTCTGGTCAGTGTATCTAGAAAGGGGGGCTAGACTTAGCTGCTCTACTCCTCTAAATCCTTTCCAATGAACTAAGAAGGAATAGCACTGGCTCGCCAGGTGCCCAGGGAAGGCAGGGGCATCACAGGGATGGTTTTCTTCCTGAGGACATTACAACGGAGATAAGCAGGAACTCAGATTCACCTCCAGATGCCTTTCACTTTCCCTCTGCTCTTTGTACCCTGCCTTTCTTGTCCTTTCCCCTTGACTTCCCGTTCCTGTCTCAGGAAGCATTTGAAAATATCCCAAGGATATTTCCCTCCATTTTTGTTAGTTTTTTGTTGTTTTTGGTTTTGGTTTCTTGTTTTTTGCTTTGTTTTTGTTGTTTTTGCTGTTGTTGTTATTGTTTTGTCTTGTCCTTGCTAGAGATCTGACAGCTAATTGTCTCTGTTCTTTCAGTTCTATTGCTCCAATAGAAAATCTAATTAAAAGCAACTAAAGAGAAGATTAATTATTTGGCTTACAGGTCAAGGTCACAATTCATTGTTTTGCAGCAGTCAAGGCAGAAACTCAAGCAGCTAGTAGCAGCTCATCCACAGTCAAGAACAAAGATGCTAAGTTCATCTATGCCTGCTTGCTCTTATGCGATGTTGTCCTTTTTTCTAAAGTCTAGGAGCCCCTATCTAGGGAATGGTACCATCCAGAAAGAGCTGTCTTTCCACATCTATTAACAATCAGTACAATCCCCGATAGACATCCCTACAGGCCAACATACCTACAGAGTTTCTCAAGAGACACTCTCTTCTTCGCTGATTCCAAATCATGGCAATTTACCATTTAAAATTAGCCATCACGATCCCCTTGCCTGAGTGTTTTGTGATAAATGTTGGTCATTGTATACAGTAAAACAAACAGTTGTCTATACTCAGGCGAACTCTGCACCCTCCCACTGCTTCGGTCCTGCTTCCGCCTTCCTGTACCCCTTGTCCAGGGGTGGGAAGCCTGTTCTCACTCATCGGCATGCAAGTCAGGTTTGCAGTGCACTGTGGTCTGGCTCCAGACAGTGTCAGGTGAGGCACCGATGCATGTCTAGCCTGCGGTTTTCTGATTTGCCCACTTTGGAAGACAGAGAAAGATAACAGGTGATTGATTTATTGATCTGCTAATTTCATCACCCATGAGTAAAGTAAGCAACATTTGCCAAGTTCATGATTTGTCAGTCTAGAAAATCCACTTGCATTTCTACAAGCCAGTGACCTATGTTTCCTCAGAACATTCTAGAAGGCATAGCTAGTTGCAAGCGGAAGTACAGGTTTACAAATTGTTATAGCCTGGGCTCAATACAATTTTTGGAATTCTGTAGGCTTTAGTAACATTTTTTTTTTTGGAGGAAATACTTGATTAGTTTCAGTCTTTCATTTAAGTTTTGTGAACCTAATTTTCTTCATCAGCAGAATGAGAATCTTGAATTAGCACAAAAACAAAGTTCCATCTGGTCTCATTTTTTTTTCTGTCTTACCCATTATTTTCCTCCAGCCAGTGCATGTGTGTGTGTGTGTGTGCGTGTGTGTGTGTGTGTGTGTGTGTGTGTGTGTGTGTGTGGTAGTGAGTACATATGTGAGTGCATACAGGATGCCAGAGCAAACGTTTAGCTGATGTTCCTTAGAAGTTGTCCATTTAATTTTTTTCTGAAACCAATTCTGTTACCAGCTTGGAGTTCAACAAGTAGTGTGACTGGCTGGGCACAAGCTCTAGGGCCCAGCTATCCCTATCCTTCCAGGGCTTGGGTTCCAAGCACATGTCACTATGCCTGGTCTTTTTATTTGCTTTCAAACTTGAGTGCATTTACTTTCAAAGTAATCCTCCTGGCCCCTCTTTCCACATCATCTATATGTTCTCCAAATCCACCATTTCCTTGTTCTCCTACTCAAAATAAATATTATAGCAACTTAGAGGGTAGACCCTTGAATCTTTCTATTAAGAAAGATTCTAATCAAGTATTTCCTCCAAAAAAAATGTTACTAAAGCCTACAGAATTCCAAAAATTGTATTGAGCCCAGGCTATAATAGTTGCACACCTCAGGGTAGCTGATGACCTCACACTTAGATAGTTTCATGGTATCACCTGATAATCGTTTTCCTATGGACTTCAATTGTGTAGTTAAGGGTCAGTCAAGACAAGAGATGTTTGTAGAGTCAAGATGGCATGCCTTCAGTACTATCACTGCAGCCATTCTTGTGGCTTAAGAGCACAACACTGGTCTTTTCTCTCCCCAGTGAGGTAGAACTAGTTCCAGCCCACTTTCTATTCCCTGTTTTCTCTCCAGGTTTTGTGACTATGGGGGTGGGGGGGTCATCTGGTAAGGGATGTAAGACTGTGTTAAATACACTGAAATCGTTCCCATTGTGACAAAGCCAGCTGTCTATAAAGTAAGGTTGTTAGGGCTGCTTAATTAAAGGAAAGGGGTTTAATTAGTTAAAGAATAAATTTAACCCCAGATCAGTGTTTGTCTCCAAGGACCACACAGAGGGAATAATTAGGAAGTCGGTTTTTATTTCTCAAAGTCTCAAGTTGGTTTTATTTTCTGTGGAGAAGTAAAAAAACATCTGATCTTCAGCAACCCAGACTCTTGACAAGATTAACTAAGGGGGAAAAAATCCATTAATCTGATTACCTTTAGAGTATTAAAGGATTCAAATTCCCAAGGTCCTCTAAATTTTAATGATTCCAGTATTACTTCCCTCTGAGAGTCTCGAGGAGTTTCACAGATACACTCAGCCCCACGTAAACTTCAAAGAGAACACTTTTATCTCTCATTCTCTCTCGCTTTGTGCGTGTGATGAAATCAAGACAAAGAAAGGTTAACAAATATTTTCAACCATGAAAAGCTGTTGGCCGATGCATGTTTAATAGAAGTGACCTTTGGTTCAGTTCATCACTCAGGAAGTTAGTCAACATTTTACAGAACTGGTATGGGCCGATTCCCTTAGGAACGTGTGTCTGAATCCTAAGGGACATATATTGATATAAAAATGGAGAAAATATGCCCAGATGAATGTCTCTGAAAATAAATAGCAGCATAGATAATGTGCTCTGAATTTCAATCTCATGTATTATACTCTGGGCTGAGCTGAGCAAATGGAGAAAATTCTGTTGTGCCTTACCCCAAATAGATTTAGTACAAAGAGTATTATCATCTTTGTGTGGTTTTTCATTTCACAAATAGGAAAGATTACTTTCTATTAGGCAGGGAAATGCAGGTCTCAAATCACACAAAGGTCGCTCATTTATTTTTCTCCTACCTAAATAAACTCCTCAGCATATAGCCATCTCTCCTTCCCTCACCAGGATGCCTTTTCTTATTCCTTTCATTTTAAAAGGATGCTGTCTGCTCGGCAGGTCCTTCTTCAGCCTTTGATCCCACCCCCACCCAGACCATTGACTCTTCAACACATAGTCTCTGAGTACATCTAGTGGAGCCCTAGATTTGGAACCTACACTATGCTAAATGTTAGGGACTCACCGAGAAATATGACCAAAAGAAAGGCAGCCCTCCTGTCAAGTGCTTGTATTCCCAGGGAAGAGCAATTGAGAACATTAGAGAGGCTGAGAGAACCCTAGTATACACCGAACTGTGAATTGTTGAAAAACTCATAATGCTCCCAAATCTATACACTTACTGAAGTGCCTTGCCAATGTCTGACTGTACCTGTGTCCCCAATCTGTCAGAAATTCTGAAGGCCCCGTTTATAATCTTCACACCTTTATTTCTTTAGCCATGTCCCGGAGATGTAGGCTTCACAGTTGTTCCATGCTCAGAGGTGAAGTTTTCTTGGCTTGGACACCCATAGATGACCACAGGTTTGGGTTGGCCCATGCATACTGAGGTCTGACAATCAGAAGCACAAGGGTTTGTGATAGAAATGAGACAATGGGAGAGAAAAGGATCAAGGCTGGAATATAAGATGTGGTCACTCATCCTTCACCTTTAACACCCAGGACCTGGAATTCGCTGGTATCTTGCTGGGAGGCAGTCATGGTCCATATTCACAGAGCTCATCTGGGGACAGGAAGAATGCCCTCCTCATGAGAGAATGTGTAAAGGACACCCAGATCAAGACCTCCCTTGAGTGTTGTGTGCTCATATACAGAGATGGCATGCAGTCATTCAATGGACATGAAAATAGTAGTTACCTTGGCCACTGTGCCTTCCTGTAAGTCACCAACATTTTGAAACTTTGTCCTTTGCTTGATAATGGAGCTTTTATCCCCTTAAGGGTTATAAATATATGGAAAAGGAAGTACAAAAAGGAGCATACAGTTTGAGACTAGAAAAGCCAGAGATAATTCTGGAGCCTGCCCCCCTTGCCCTCTATTCTTGTTGGGCCATGATAATGGCTTTGAACAGGGTTAGTCATCTGCCAGACTAAGAGATTGTTTCCCATTTAGAGGTGCTCGGGAGGAGCTGAAACAGTGCTTTAAACATCATAGAAATGTAGTGTTCTTTGTAAAGATGACTATTAAGAGTTGTTGTTCTAGTCATTCCTCTTTCCCTGTGAGAGAAGGACAAATATCTGTCTATCATAGACAGGAGACCAGAAGTAGCCAAAAGAAAGGCTCCACCAAAATCTAGATTGGAGAGCAAATGAAGTTATATGACCACCATTGAGTTAGTTACAGGAGCAGTGACTATGAGACTGTGTTACTAAAAGGCCTGTCCCAGCATGCTTTGCAACTCACAATGGGTACATCCCTGGAGAGAGGTTTATATGTTTGTGAAATTTAAATATTTTCATACGCATAAAGATTGCTGCATGTAAAACTTTGGTGTGAAACCTTATAAGTCATTTAGGTTTCATGTGCTTCCTGAGCTTTGTCAATTTCCTTAGCTTCCTGTGTTTCATGAGCTTCTTTCTTTTGGGTAAAAATACTTGAATTTTGAGAAAATGGAGACATGTGTACACATGGATACCACACACACACACACACACACAGACACACACACACACACACACACACACACACACACACACACACACACACACAGAAGAAGAAATCATTCTCTAATAAGGTGATGTGAACGCAATCACTCCAGGAAGTCATGCTGTACTCACTCCTGGAATAAATGAGATGACACAGGACTGCAGGCTCTGAAGGATGGAGGTGAATCACAGGAGCAATACAACCCAGCATTAGTCTTCACTCTGAGGCTGACTACAGCACAGTTCATGTAGTGCCACTGAGGGTCGAGAGCATGTGAGAGACTCACTGACCAAGTGACTATTCTTTGAGAATCTTGCTATACGCAAGTGGAAATGCTATACACATGGGCAAGTCACACCCTGATATGGACTGAAGATGAATGTCAGATTCTGCCAGGCTATTCAGGACACCAGACAAGCTAAAGCTTACAAAGTGTTTATTTTCAGAACCTTCTACCCAACGATTTGGGAACCATGATGGATGGTGCTGCTTTTCACTTTCACTGCAGAAGGTTGTGGACCACATGCTTATATGCAATTCTTTTTTCTTCATCATCGATAGTTCTAAGAACTAGGGGTAAAACTTGTCTTTGATAGATCAGGGACCTTATTTTACTCATGTGTACATGTATGTATATCACTGAGGGCACATAAATGAGTGCCTGTGTATATGTGGAGGACATAGAACAACCTTGAGTGTTGGTCCTCCCTTTGCACCTTGAGAGTCCCTTAGCTGTTCACAGTGTATGCCAAGCTAACTGACCCTTGAGCTCCATGTAAATCTCCTGTCTCCATCTATATCGCTGTAGAAGTACTGGCATGTTACAGTTGTGCACTAACATGTCTGGCATTTACATGAGTTCTTGGGTTTGAACGCATGTCTTCATTTTTGCATCTCAAGCAATTTACATATGATCCACTTTTGCATCCCTGGAGTAGCCTAAATCCTGTCCTGAAGTTTGTGAAGTTATGTTTATGCTTGGATTATTTTGCTAAAACGTAGACTTCAAAGGCCAGAGGGTGTCTTCTCAGTCTCATCAGCAGTGACCTGTATGAGACAGGTGTCCTCAAAGTCCAAAGTGCTTCTTTTGCAGCTCTGCTAGCGGCAAATCCCACACTAAATGCTTAGCATTTTGTCTAAGCTCTGCCCCACAGTTACCTGGCAACAGCCAGGTATGCCTGACTCACTATAATGGGGGACTGCTTGCCCCCTCTGCTCCTCCTGCTCTTCCCTTCTTGCTCCTGCTCTGTCCCTCTCCCCCTTCTCCCCTCTATCCCCATTCCTTTCCTCATGTTCTCTCTCCACGTGTTCATGGCTGGCCTCTCCTCCTCCCCTCCCCTCTCCTCTCCTCTCCTCTCCTCTCCTCTCCTCTCCTCTCCTCTCCTCCCCTTTCCTCTCTTCCCTTCCCTTCCCTTCCCTTCCCTACACTACCCTACCCTACCCTTCCCCCCATCTCTGCCTCTACTACCCTCTAACTCCCCTTCCCATGCCCTGAATAAACTCTAAACTCTATTCTATACTATACCATCCTGTGGCTGCTCCCTCAGGGGAAGGCATGCATCAGCTTGGGGCCTTGGAGGCACCCCCTTCCCCCATACCTGTCTACACATCCACCAAAACATATCCCCTCTCTCTCTTTCTTTTTATAAATACAACACTAAATGCATCCTTTGTACAAAGTGTCCATTTCGACCTAACTGTGAGCCTCCAGCCATAGGGAGACCTTTGGCTATGGAGAGTGTTTGGATCACTGCTTTGTATTCTCCAAACTTGAACCTGCATCAGGGTGGGCTCCCAGAAATCAGTTTTTCAAATGAGCATTACTAAATAAACATGGTTTGAAAAGGATTTTTCTCCTTCTCCTCCCCTCCCCTCCCTCCTCCCTGCCTCTTCTTCATCTTCCTACCCCCTTCCCCTCCCCTCCTTCTTCTTTCTTCAAGTGTACATTCAGGATGAAGACTTTCTGCTCTTTTTGAATATGTGGACCCTTTAATATTTTCCCAATCATTTTTGAAAAGTGGTAACAAGTCTTGCCAGTTCAACTGGCTCCCGGTGAGAGTGATTACTGGTTAATCAGAGTGGTTAGTTTGAGAGAATGGATGTTGTAATGAGAATAATTGCAAATGTTCACTCCCTGGTCCCCTCTCAAAAACAAGCTGGCTCTGCAACTTAATGAGGTTTTCCTGGAGTGTTTACAAATTTTTAAATAATTAAAATTAAATTGAGTTGACATCCCTTGTAATTATAGCCGTATTTACGTGGTGATCCAGGCAACTGGAAGGGGGTTGGGCAGATGAGTTCTTTCAAGATCAAAGTCACAATAGTTATTTCCAGAAAGGGTCACCCACGAGTTTTCAAAAGTTTCTCATTTAGGTTGGTAACAACAGCTCATCATCTAACATGTTTTCTTTTCCTGTTCTACCATTTATTCCCCGACCCCAAAAAAACATAGAAATTGAATTTCCTTTGTTAGATTTTAAGGAGTATTATCTATCTTGGCCATTCTAATAATTACTAACCACATATGAGAGGGGCTGGAGAAATGTCTTGGTGGTTGGTAACAGTTCCTCCTCTTCAGAGGACCTGAGTTCAGCTTCTAGCATTCAAGTTGGGAGGCTCATAAATCCTGCAAGTTTAGCTCCAGTGTATCCAGCTGCCTCTACTGGCAACCTCATATACCTACACTCATTAATACACACACACACACACACACACACACACACACACACACACACACACACACACACAAAACCCAGGCTCTCTAGGGACAGGGCTGCAAAACTCTATAAGGAGATTTTTTTCTTCAAAGTGCTTTACATGGTACAATTTGTATGTGCAATATATATTACATATATACATACATATTACATATATACACATTATATATGCATATATATATTACATATATACACATTACATATATACATACACATTACATATATGCATGTATGTATAGTTTACACTGCACACATGATGATGAGGGCTGTATAGAGTCTGGAATCATTGAAGAGCTGAATCATGGTATCCAGTGACCACTTCAGATGTAATTGAGTTTCCTGAGGACTCATGTAGAATATCGCCCTCTAAAATAAGTTTTTGTGGCCAACCTGGGGAACAAAGTACAATCTGGAGCTTTTCTGGAGCACAGATTATTTTGATAACCTTGGCAGCTAAATGTGTTTGACTTTGAGGGAGAGAGCCAGCAACTGAGTGCAAAGGATTCTTGGATGCCACAAGGCCAAGCAAGGAACAGGCGAATCTCCAGGCTAACCCCGTATGCTTCTCTTCTTCTGGATAAACTCATGTTTATCTTTATATTTCTAGAATTTTCTTCATCTAAAATTCTGTAAACATTGTACAAGGCTTTGTTGCTTTACAAACATGTTGAGTGGCTGCCTCTTTGGACATAGACTAACAAAAACTTACTTTAAATTTCAGCACAATTTTCTTACACACACACACACACACACACACACACACACACACACACACACACCACACCACACCACACCGCACATCATGAAAATGAAGTCTTACATAATAAAAGTCATCCTGCTTTTGGGATTGGAAAGATGGCTCAGCCATTGAGTGTACTTGCTGCTCTTGCCGAGGACTTGAGTCCTATTCCCAGCACTTCTAGTGTGTGACACATAACCACCTGTAACTGCAGCTCCAGGGGATCTGACACCCTCTGCTGGGCCACATAAGCACCTGCACTCATGGGCACATATTCTCCCACAGTTATTCACAGACATCAACACACACGCACACACACACACACACACACACACACACACACACTTGAAAATTAATAAAATAAACTTTTTTTTTTTACAAAAAGTTACAAGTAATGAACAGTTGATCCTTTGTCCAAAATTGTCAAATGAATGACTTGGTGTTATTGTCATAATAATGCTCATGCCTATAATTTAGACTGTGAGAATTATGCCAAATGAGAAATTTGCTAGTTAAATAATTTAAATAAAAACCTTAATTTTTCTTCACTTTACAAATGATGCATCTGGAGATGTCACTTTCCCTTTTACTTATGAGACTATGGGTTTCCTACCTAGCATAACCAGCATTTGCAGTTCCATTGCCTACAGAACTTTGGGCTCAAGGGCACCCATGGGGGTGTTGGTTGAACTTGGGGCTCAGCGTCCCAACCCTGTGGGTTAAATGCCTGCCCAAGGAGTCCTCTCCCAAACCCTCCCTCTCATCTGATATAATTTCATAGGTGTTCACTTAGCAGATGAAGCAAGACAACTTTTTCTAAAAGACAATGGTAAAGTCCATTTCAGAAAAGGCAGACAATTTTAGTTCGTACTCCCTGGGATAATAGCCACTTCATTCCTCTGCATATGCATTTTAAAGTCTCTTGCAGACATATATCATTCTAAGTATCTGTCTGTTGAATCTCTGCATGGGGAAGAGAAGCTTTCCCATATTAATGTCCACTTCTTGAATTCCATGCTTTAAGTGAAATCGACTCACCCAACCCTTCTATTATCACTATTAGCGGAATCTTAACAGTGAAATAGTCACTGTCAGTTCCTTATTTTCATTAGAACGAATGCTCTTTCTCTTTATCCTGTCTGGCTTTGTGACTTCATGTGATTTATTAGAGGTAAGAGCCATGGCTTCCTTCCAGGTCGGTCAAGGCAGTCAAAGAAATGCTTTTCGCTTTCACAGAATTTGTCTTTCCTTCCCCTCTGTTTGGTACTAGGATGATTTGGGGGAAGGATACACACCAGCTCCCTTTCTGAACCTCGGTTGCTATTTAGGGAAGGCACAGTGGTCCCCACTGAAAACCCTTGTGAAGGGGTTTGGAAAGAGGGCTCTGCTGTTATGAGCTCCTGTTGTATCTGCAGTAGACCTTAGTCCAGTTCCAGCATCTATATTGAATGGCTCACAACTGCCTCACAACTCCAGAGCATCTAATGCCTTCTTTTGGTGAGTGAGTGTGTGTGTGTCTGTGTGTGTGTGTGTGTGTGTGTGTGTACAAATAAAAATAATTTTTTACAAAAAAATATTGTGTTGTACTGGGAATGCCTTTTACGTATCTTACAAGATTATAGTTTTTTAGGAATATTACTCTTTTGTTTTTATGCACATGTATTATAGTGTATACATGTGTAAACATGTCTGTGAGTATGTGTACATGGGCCTGCGACAGTTCAGATGAGAATCTCAAGTGTCCTAATCTCAGACGATGCTTTGTTCCATCAAGACAGATCTCTCCATTATGGCTAGACTTGCTGGCCAACCAGCTTTTGGCATGTATTTGTCTTCTCTCCATAGCTCGGGATTTATAAGCAATATGGCCACATCTGCCTTGTACAAGGTTGCCGAGGAGTCAAGCTCAGTTATCCATGAGCCATCACCTCAGTCCTAAGATGCCTGAGATGTCATAAGATAACATTTATCTTTGGCTATTCCAAATCTCTCACTGCTCCAAATCTGAATACATAGCCCAGAAATTATCCAAGAGAAAATTTACTAATTTTTAATCCATTCCATTATGACCCAGAGGACAGGTGATATATATATATATATAGAGAGAGAGAGATAGATAGATATAGATACAGATATATAGATATGTATATATGTGTGTGTATGTGTCTGTGTGTGTGTATGTGTGTGTATGTGTGAGTGTGTGTATGTGTGTGTATATGTGTGTGTCTGTGTGTGTGAGTGTGTGTGTCTGTGTGTGAGTATGTGTGTGTGTGTTTATGTGTGTGTGTCTGTGTGAGTGTGTGTGTGTGTGTGTGAGTGTGTGTATGTGTGTGTGTGTGTGTGTTTGTGTGTGTGTGTGTGTGTGTGTGTATGTGTGTGTGTGTGTGTGTGTGTGTGTGTGTATGTGTGTATGTGTGTGTATGTGTGAGTGTGTGTATGTGTGTGTATGTGTGTGTATATGTACCAATATGTTGACTGCACCACTTGCTTCTGAAAGAAGCGTAGCACAACTCATCATCACCTCTCCTTTAGATATTCCTGATCCATTTTTGGCCAGGAAACTCATTTGTACACTGTCTGCTTACACGGGTGTGCCTGATATAAGCTGCCCTCCTGTGTTAACCTTTGTGTTTTTCTCAAAACTTGTCTGTACACTGGTTACATTTTTATGATCTCTTTTAAAAAAATGACTCTACCTGGAACCAATTTTGTTAGTGTAAATAGATTTTTTAAAATATGCCAGAGTACCCATATAACAAATTAAATAACTATCTTGAAATTAAAAGGCAAATGCCCATTGGCCCATTTAATTTAACCCAGTAAACTTTGATGTTTTTAAGCATCTTTGTTCATGGTACCGTGCTGAGGACACATGTAAGAAGGGATACTGCAAAGGCCCCAGCTCAACAGATGCAGGGCTTTTGGAATGACATAGAGAAACCATATACACGTATGCACATGTGTTCACAGGAACACACACAAACACATGGAAACAATCATCACACACAAATACACATCTGCACACACATATATCCTTGTGTTCATGTACACCTATGCACACACACCCATATACACAAACATATGTGTTGTGCTTGTGTGCCCCTATATACACAAACCCATATGCACATACATATGTCTTATGTTCACACACACACACACACACACACACTCACTCACATACCTCACATGAACATGCACAATAAAGATTTTTAAAATAATGTTAATACCCACAATATTCCCTCCATTGTGGAATTGTCCAGGCTTCCTAGTAGATCTTTACTGTTCCCATGAAAAGTACTGAGTTCAACTGTGCCTGCCATGAGGAAGATATGGCGATCTAAAACATCTAACTGAAAGGCCATGGGCCCACGTCCAAGCCATTCTTTGCCTTGTTTCTCCCAAGCCCTATTGAGAAAGATGCTACAGCTGCTGACTTCTTAACCTGCTAAGTCAGTCCTGAACTTCCCCATCCCCATAGGCCACAGGACTCTAATCTATAAAACTGTAGTGTCAGTTTCAGAAGGCCTCCTGCAGTCTCTGTTCCCAGATCCAATTCCCCACCTACACAGCCTTCCTGGAAAATACGTGACCAGAGATATGATTTGATATGCAGAATCTATGACTGTTCTTTATGTAGCCAAATATATGATTAAGTTAAGACCTTGAGGGTAAAAACTTATCCTGAGTTACCCAGAGAGTACAACCACAGGCAGCCATGTAAATAAGGTATATAGAAGAGAAGACAATACAGAAACCAAGCACACAGAGAAACAGCCACGCTCCAGCAGTGCAGAGAGCCGTAGAAAGCAGAAGAATGAAGAGGGCAGCATTCATCTCTGAAGGAAAGCCAACACGGCGCCACAGCTCCTCTCTGCAGCTGAGCTGACACGACCCCACTCATGTCTTGAGATTTGGAAGTCTGGCCCCAGAGAAGTGAAAGAATATTTTTTTGGACAGCTTTTCTAACACTCACTTTGTCCTTGTTTATGCATACCCTCAGGAAGCTGACAGGTCATGTTCTATTTCTCTGAAGAAACACTGTGACCACAGCAACTCTTGTAAAGAAAAACATTAAATGCATGTTCGCTTACACTCCCAGAGTTTTAGGCCACTATCAACATGGCGCCCCACGTGCAGACATGGTGCTAAAGAAACAGCTGAGAGTACTACATCCAGCTCCACATACAGGCAGCAGGAAGATACAGATACTGAGTATGGCTTGAGCTTTTGAAACCCGAAAGGGATGGCCCCAGCGATACACTTCCTCTACCAAGGCCACACCTCCTAATCCTTGTCAGTTAGCTCTACTACCTGATAATCAAGCATTGACTTATGGGAGCCTATGAGGGCCATTCTTGTTCAGACCACCACAGGTCACATGATTAATTCACTTCCCTATGATATGATGTTGATATGATATGATATGATATGATATGATATGATATGATATGATATGATAGATACCCGGGACTAGTTGCTAAAAACACAGGCATCCAGTAATAGCTGGCTTTGTCCTATTTCTGGCTATGGAAAGATGCCACTGCTTTTATTGTGCATCATATATGACCACATACCCACAGGAATGTTGTGAGGGAGGGATGCAAGATACTTATACCTGCCTACAGTGTAGGTGTACAGGACAAAGGTATTGTTCTTAGATGATTTACACCCTTCTTTTTAAGATAGAGTCCCTTATTTCCCTAGAACTTGCAAAGTATTCTAGGATAAATGTTCAGTGAGCCCCTGGGATCTACCTCTCTCCTCCCCAGTACTAGGGATAAAAGTGCATGCCACCTTGCTTGACTTTTTGCTTAGATTCTGGGGATTAAGTGCAGGTCCTTGTGCTTGAGGGCAAGTTCTTTACTGATGAAGCCATCTTCTCAGCATTGGATTCTGTATTTTTTAACCATTATTATTTTTTAAATTATATATATGTGTGCTTGCCTGCATGTGGATATGTGCATATGTGTACAGAGGCACCAGAAGCCAGAAGCAGGCATCTGATCCGTGGAGTGAAGTTATAGGCAGTTATAAGCCACTGACACTGGTGCCAGAAACTACACTCAGGTACTCAACATGAGTAGCAAGTGCTCTAAAGGGTCCATCCTTTTGGTCCCTTGGGTTCTGATTCTTGATTGTTGGTGCTCTTGTTATTATTATTTTTACTGAATGCAAGTTGGAGAAGCATTCTTTATTTGTTCCCCAATTCTATGGCTCTGAACCTATATTAAAACCCTAGTTCCCGTGACAATAGCTTTTGGAAATGGAGTTGACAGGTGTGATAAGGGTGACAAGGATGGGTGCAGGAATTTCAGGATAGGTTGGTTAGTGTCTGTGTTGTCTATGTTCCTGTTCTGTTCCACAAGGACTCATCAGAATCTGAATAAGTATAAGGAATCAACTTTTGTTGTTGAAGCCATCTAGGCTGGAGTCTTTTGTTAGAGCTGTTGATACCTTCCACATAGGTATACAGAGAATATCTTTGTAGTTCCATAAAATATCTTTTTATCCCTGTATACATTCACAGACCATCTTTCCATACATGTATACATAGAACACCTTTCCATATGTTTATGCAGAGCATGCCTTTCCATATATGCATGAAGAGAATAGCACTTTCCTACACATGTATGCAGAGAATAGCACTTTCCCACAAATGTATACAGAGAATACCTTTTAACATGTATATGCAGAGAACATATCTTTACATACACTCATGCACATGCACACACAGACACAGACACACACACACACACACACACACATACACAGAGAGAGAGAGAGAGAATGAGTGACAGACAGACACAGAGACTACATTTCTAAAGTGCTGGGGTTTGTGGGAGGGGATTTGGCAAACAGTATCTGCATCTACCTATTTGCACTGAAAGGCACAACTATGGATAAGGATTTTCTTGGATAGAGGAGCAAATCATGGGTCTTTTTCCCCAAGTCACATTAACTACGGAACCAGGAAAGTGATTGTTTATAGCTTATCTTGTCAAATATTGGTCCAAAGTTGATTAGAGAGTATTCTAGTGAGATTAGACAGTCACTCAACTTTTTATAGGGCCACCTACATTAACTGTCCATTTTTTCCCCTTTACATATCCCTGTAAAAGCTGGAAGTGACCTAGGGAAACTATTGGCCTAAACCCTTATGTGTGCAGTACATTGCAGAGCCTTGAGAAAGCCATTGGAACAGAAGCTTGCTGGGATGTTCTCTGTTAAGTCGTTTCAGTCTCTTTAATGTCAGATCACGATACATTCCACAGCAGTTCTACACTTAGATAGGGGCTACTCTGTGAAGACCTCAGAAATCTGCATGAGTTCCACAGTTCTTTCTTTACCCAATGCTACTTTTTTCTGCCCTAAATAAACCTTCCTTTCACCCCATATTGTTAGGATAATGGTCAGAGTTACTTTAAGTCAGAGATGAGTTCAAGTTCTCTACCATTTCTTAACTGTTCTACAGTGAGTTAAATTAAACATGGCGGCATGTCTGTGTACCTTCAAATGGGGTACCTTAACGTGTTGTGGCCAACGAGAATGTCTCAATTCCTGAGACATGCTTATCAAGGTATTTGACACCATCTGTAACTATGGTGTTGTATCATCCTGAGAGTGACCTATGGGAATCTTAACTTTCAGTTTTGTATAAGTTTATTAAACATACGGCCAGGCAAATTAAACGAATAAATATCAAATGATAAATCTATAGATAGATAGCAAGACATCACCAAGTTGGACACTCAAAAGATATGGCAGAAAGAGGGAAGCTCTTTTAAGGCAACCAGTGTCCTGTCAAGTGAGGCTCCTAAGTAAAAGAGCACATTGAGCAGAAAGGTAACATCAAGTCTGGGGTTCACAGACATCCACATCCAGCAGAAGCTGACCAGGAAAGCCCTATTAATGTAGCCAACTTGAATTCTCTATGGAGAGACTCAGGTAGATTGATCTCTTAGCTGAGGCCTCCAAGTAAAAGAACAAATAGAAACAGTTTGAAGTTATGTCTGCAGAGGGTCTCTGTGACCATCAAGGCCAGCAGAGTGTCCCTCAGCATAGGTGGATAAGAAAGAAGTTTGGTCAACACAACTCAGTAGCTGGTCTTGGTTCAAACTTCAAAAGTCTGACACTGTCTAGTTTATTTTAGGCATATTGAAACACACCACAATTGGGGGGAGGCAGAGTTTCTGGGTGATAATGAACTCAGACCCATGTGTACAACAATGCTTAAGACATAATCTCATCTAAACTGCTGTAGAATTCAAGTGACATTTCCCATAAAGATAGGTTCTATAGATGAACTAAGGAAGCAGGTTCGATGTAAATAATGCTTATGGTATGGATCTAGGAGAGGATAAAGCTATAGATCGACTGAGATGAACCAGCTCAAGGTAAGGGTCCAGGGGAGCTGGTATGCCCTGGCCATACAGATAGCACAGAAGTAACCAGGCAGTTAACCACTTCTGCTCTCAGACTTCGGGGTGAAAAACAGGTTACACAACCCTCTGGTTGAAGAGGCAACCCTGTATGTTTTAACATTCCTTGTTTCTCTAAAATGTATCTGTTAGTGCAAAGACCCACATTCCTCCCCAGATATCATCAAGTTGGGTGCTCACAACATCCAGCAGAAACCAATTCGGAAAGCTGAGGCCGTCAGCTGCAACTTGCAACTGAATTTCCTCCATGGCAGAGCATCCCATGACTGAACTTCAGACTTCTTTCCCACTCGCAGCCCTATTATATTATGGGACAGATGATACCAAAGTACATTGGAAATAGTTTACCTTACAGCTGTTTTCAAAGATATGAATTACTTTTTTTCTTTTCTGGATAGGGTCTTGCTATACAGCTGTGGCTGCCTGGGAACTCAGTGTGTAGACCAGGCTGGCTTCAAATGCTCAGAAGGCCTGTCACTGCCTTCCAAGTGCTGAGATTAAAGATGTGTGCTGCTGTAACCTGCATAAACATGATGGTTTTACTTGGGGCTAGTTCCTGCCATTTTCTCTCCCTGTCACAGAGTTAGGTGGCTATCTCATGCACAGACAAAGGGTCTTGGATGATTCTTTTTCTATTTTATTTTTTAAATTTTTAATTATTTTATTTACATTCCCTTCATTGCCCCTGTCCTACCCCCCCCCCGTACAGTTCCTCATCCTGTTCAGCTTTCCCTCTCTCCCTATCCTTCCACACCCAGGCAACCCCTTCCCTGGGGCTTCAGGTCTCTAGGGGATTAAGCTCATCTTCTCCCACTGAGGCTAAGGCCAGACCAGGCAGGCCTCTGCTGTGTATATGCTGGGGCCTCAGACCAACCCATGCAGACTTGTTGGTGGCTAAGTCTCTGAGCTCCTGCTCAGGTCTGAAATGCCAGTTTACCAGTATAATGTGATAATGTGTGTTAGAGTAGTTCTGTAGTCCGTTCACTCTGTAGCTGCTGCTGCTGCTGCTGCTATGAGATGCTTCTAAGAGACAAGCTATGTGGTGACTTCCAGTTCCCAAGGATTCAGCTGAGACGAAACTGAAAACTAATTATGACAATAATTTCCACAAGAGCCACGCACCAAATTACAATCACTTTATTTGGGGAAGAGGAAGGTGGGCCTTCCTCATAATCAGCCTGCTTCTCCCTTGTTCTGCATCGACAACCAATTTGATTACGGCATTTCTTGATCCATAATAATCCACGCATGTCCCTCCACAGCAATGGGGGACACATGACAGCAAGATATGGAAACTGTGATATATGGCTGGCAATTACTGGTCACAGAAACTAGCAAAGTTTCTCTTATGGTGGTCAGAGTTCTACTTCAGTTCATACCAAGAAAAGTGGTGTGATTCATATTTTTTAGTGTGATTCATTTTTAATTTTTAATTTTTCTTCCCTTTTGAGTTAATATCGCTACATCATTGCCCCCTCTCATGTCCCCTTCCCTTTAAATCCATGTCCTCCTTTTCATTATTAGGTACATGCATATATATATATATATATATATATATATATATATACACACACATATATATGTATATATATACATACATATATATATACACACACACACATTACTAAATGCACAAGTGTCACTTACTCAACCTATATAATGTTACTTGGATGTGTGCTTTCATTTTTAAGAAAACACCTGATTTTGTTGATTGATTGGACAGTTGATAGTCACATGAAAGGTAGTTCACTTATTTGAATTGTTTTTCTCTTTTCCTGTAAGAATAGCAATAATTTATAGTACTGGCATTTCTGAGTCCATGAGAAGCTATATGTTGTTAACTAATTCCCTGCAGGAATTTTAGTTTGAGATCAATAAACGTAAAATGCAAGCAGAGATTCAAAGTAATGGAATACATGCAATATTGTATTAAGAATAAAAAAATTGCAAAAAATCATAACAGCAATTCAGCAACTGAACAAAAGTAATTTCTAAATGAACTGTAATCATCTATAAGTTACATTTTAGAATATAATACACATTTTTGGAAAAGGCCACTTATATAAGAAAATAAATTTTCTTCTTGGGACCCCAGATGTCTCAAAGTGGAAAGAGTTCAGAGTTGTAGCTCAGCCTCTTTTCTGGGATGAAGCCTTGTACATGTCCCTTGTGCACAGTTCCCCTCCCTGGAGGACAGTGAACTTTGGATGCAGGATGCCAGAGTCCAGCTGCCTAAGGTCATATCCCAGACTCATACCTTCCGATCTGCGTGACTCTGAAGTCCTCACTTAAACTTTCTCGGACAATTCATCTAATTGTTGAGATCCCAGGGAGTGCTTTACATAAAGTTAAAAGTCACTCCGTGTGAAACACCTAGAATAGGGCTTGGAATATAAGGGCTCATTTTGCAGAAGTATTTCTGCATGTGACAGTTTCTCTGCTAGCCCAAAAGTTCATAAAGTCACTGTTTGGCTTCTCCTCTTACCTTTTCTTGGGTCAGCTCCATACAAGGGTTTCGGTGGAGTACTGAGTCTCCCAGGCCTGCCCCTCACCTCCGTACCCCTGTCTAAAGCTTGTCTGTGCCGCAGCCTCCAGCAGCACAACTTACCTCTTTTCTGGCAGACATTCTAAACCCACAGAAGCAAGCTAATGTTCCTGACTCACTGCCTATTCCTCGGCTATAGGACACTATGCTTTCCTGGGTAGTGCTGTCTTAGCTCTCTGCTATGAATGCTTGCAATATAGAATCCATAGTCGTTTAAACAACATGTTGAGGCGGGAGATATTACTCAAGCGATTAAGAGCCTTTTCTCCTCTGGTACGGGAGATGAATTAGGTCCCCAGCACCCATGTTTGGCAGCTCATGACTACCAGTAGCATCCAACTCTGTCTTCCAGGCCTCTGTACCGACGGCACTCACATGCACATAATGCCAACAGCCACACGTCCACACACAATTAAAAATAAAAATAAACCCTTCAAAAACTAACAAAGATCATCATGTCTTAAAAGTCACATACCTCTAAACCAAATGAACACGGGCCCTGTGGTGTTTGAATAATAGTTTTACATTGTAAATACCAGCTAACATTAGACACAGAAAGCCATTTTCCTCCAGGATGGGAAAAAGTTTTGGCTAGTGGCCCACTTTAAAACCTTTTCCCTCATCTTCCTTTAACCACAAAAAGAGTGGGAGGAATAAGCTGGAGAAAATTGAATGATAATAAGGACTGGGAAGGAAGGGAGGAAACTCGTTTTCTTTGTCCCTGTCTCCGGCACAGTAATTTGACTAATTCACCAGGTATTATCATTCTTTGCAAAACACCTAAAAGCATAGTCAGAAATATTAGACAAGAACAAGACTCAGTTATCTTTTCAGACCCATCATCATATTTTCCGGGGCGCTTAGTCAGATGCATTATCACTCCAGGAAGATGTGCTCTGGATGTCTTTGCAGCGTGGTGTGTGGGGCTCTGTGCACATATTAAATAGCTCGCCCAGGCAACAAGAATGAGCGCCCCCCAACACACATACACCCCTAGTCCCTGTCAGGAGATGTTCTCAAGAATTACCAGAACTGCTGGTTCTTAAGAGGAGACGATGGGGAAGCCAGCTTTCTTTTTGAGTGGAAGCAAGAAAGCTTCTCAATTTTGCTTCTGTATTTCCAAATAGCGTGTAATGATGGAATGATTATGTACTAAATCATGTTAATTACTTTCCTCTGCAGCTGTTGTTTTCAATATGGGGAAATCATAATTGTTTAAAATAAGTGTATAGCTTTCTTCCACATTTAGTGCACTAACTACAAGTAAATTGGGGTTTCGACACCTTTAAAACGTGTTTTCTTGATGCTTAGTGGAGGATAAGTTAACTCCAAGTTTTAGAACTTAGTAATCCCATCGCTCGCACATACTTAGGAAGGTGTACTGTCACAGCCGGCACAGTGAGCTTAGCAGTTTAGTGTTGCTGTGTGAGCGATGAGTAGAACTTCCCTTTAAATACTCTTCTGATAGCCATAAAGGCCCAAAGGCACTGTCCTCCTTGGCATCCATATTACTTCAATGTTGTATTGGTGTGTGCATGGTCTTTATGTGGTTTATTTTAAATATATACAGTACATTTATGAAAACCCCATTCATTTTCCTCTTTTGGGAGACTGGTAAAATAGCTCAGTGGCTAAAGAGCTCACTTCTTGTGTGCCTAATCATAATGTGCAAAATTCCATAAATACAGTTCCAACATTTGAAAATAACTTATTTTAATGTTTTTATAATTTGACGTTATTACTAACGTTGCTAATTCTCCATTCTGCCCAGGTTGTAAGTACAACTTTGTCATAAGGCATAAGAGAAGGCACAGCATATGCAGGGTTGATATTCTTTGAATTTTCAGGTTTTCATATGACATCTTGAAATGGATTGCCTCCTAACAGGGGAGGGCCAAACATCAAAACTAACACCCAGCAACACATAGGTTATGTTCCATAAATCCAGGTACGGTTTAGTTATTCCCTCTCTTTTAAGCCCCCCACGTGAATAGGTATGTGTTTAGTCTGATCTAATTTTCTTTGACTCCTTCATCTTACTCTCTTCTCTTTGGAAAGGAGTGGGTGGGGCTAGACCCACGGCCAGGCTCCTTGAAAGATGAGTAGCTACCAGGTTCACTTGGTGCTGGCACTTGTGCTTGTTCCTTTTCTCATTGCTTTAACCAACGGCTCCTGGCAAACAATTTAAGGAGTAAGTGGCAGATGTTGGCTCATAGTTTGAGGTCCATCATGATAGGAAGGGAATGGCGTTGGGAGTTATCTAGTCATATTTTGTCTGCAGTCAGGAAGCAGAGAGAGATGAATGTTGGTGCTCAGCTCACTTTCTCCTTGTATTCACACCAGATCCCCTCCTCAGGCATTGATCCTGCCGTGTAGGAGAGTCTTCCAATTTCCCTTAACTCAATGTTAGCAACTCCAAGAGAGACAAGCTCAGAGATGTGTCTCCGGGGTGATCCTGGATGTTGTTGTGTTGACAATCAATATTAACCATTACAAAGTATTGGTTCCTTGCTGAATGTCTAGTGGAAGCAACATTCTGTTCCTGGCCATTTATAGTTGTCTAACATGGAAGTCTGCTTGATGAAAACTCGCCAGCCCTCAGAGATAGCGCAGACACAGGGCTATAAGAAAGGGTGCATCACTCTTTCCTAATGTAATCTTGGAAGTGACATCCATTGAGGCCACTCTATTTTGTTTGAGGCAAAATGCTAGATCCAGCTTTTCTTAAGAGGAGCATACCTATATTTGTACGTATAGCACGGAGCTCTCATTGTTGAGGGTTAGCTCAGAAGTATATGTTACCAGTATCTGCTATAGAATAAGAGCTATAATGATGACTTTAGTATCATGCACATATATCCATGCATTTTTTCATACATGTAAGCATCTATACATCTATACATATACAATGTTATTTAGACACAGTGATACATAAAGATATAATGGGAATTTTTTTCACCAAGTTATTAAAGGCATACACACACACACACACACACACACACACACACACACACACATATATATATATATATATATATATATATATATATATATATATCTCCATCCAGTCCCAGAAAAAAATCAACCTATAGCATCTTCCTTTGTAGCCTCTGTTTGGGGCCCTCATTGCAAATTGTAGGCTTCCCCTACCTTCAGACACACATCTAATTTTTCCTCATTGCACACTGAATCACTGCTTTCTGGAGAACCCAGCTGTTTTGCATTGGACACAACACAGCATGCTTCTGTCCACATGTTGAGCTGCTTTTGTGTGCCAGGCACTTTGTCCTGTGCTTTCTTAACTGTCTCCTCTCTGTACAGCAACACACAGAGTCCATGTGTCCTAGTTGCTTAGCAGACGATGGAGGAGAAAGCACATCCTGCAGGATGAAGCTGCACGGGAGAACAATTAGAAGAAATAGAGTCTCTATTCACTTACATGGCCACACCTATACACTTTCATCATCTATACATTTTCAAGAGCCATTGTGTTCCAGTGGGTAATAAATTGGAGCTAAAGAAGTGGACCTTGAATGGTTGGTTCTCCAGAACGTAAAGGATAGAGAGCTAAGAGCCTTTTAGGCACTTTCCCTCCAGCACAGTGTATAAAGTTTTTTTTTTTCTTTTTTTGGATTCTGATGTTGACTATCAGCTGATTTCCTGTTCAGACACAATTTCTATTGACTTAATGCAAAGAGAGGTCAACAAAGCCCCTGCTTCTGAGGACCTAAGGAAGGAAAATTAGATGAGAGTCTCCATGGGCTGGGGAAATAGTTAAATTGGTGAAGTATGGGCTGCCCAGTCTTGAGAACTTGAATACATAATGCCAGCATCCACATAAAAACTGGACACACTGTAACCCAGTACTAGGAGGCAAACGGAGAAGGAACTCACTGGCCAGCCGGCCCAACAAGTTGGTACATTTTAGAAATGCTATCTCAAATGCTGTCTCAGAAAATACAGAGGAGAGCAATCAATGAAGGCTTGTAATGTCAACCTTGGGCTTTCACATACATCATGAGTGTGCCTTACACACTTACACAAGGCATATGAACCCACGAGGACTCCCAGGGTCTGATTTTAAAGAGTTCTTGGTAGTTTTTCTGGACCCCAGAGCAAACGACAAACACATTTGTTGACCATTAGGACAAGGAATGCTGGCTGTGAGTGCTTGTAGGTTATCCAAATCCATGAAATCCTTTAGAGTCTGGCCATGTTCAAACCTTCTCTAAGATGTGGCAAGTGTGGGGACATTCATGGATCAACATGGCAAATCTAAATGGTAGATATTAAATCTAGTGACACCTGAGTAGTGTTCCCAGTGAAGAAACGGACTTTATGAGGAAGCCGTGGTGGTGGTGTGTGGTTCTTCATTTGTAGATAATTATTTTGCTGTTACATCATTCCCATGGGGCTGGGATCATATGGGAAACAAAACAAAGAGGCCTTAGAGATAATTCAGTGTGTGATAAGAATCCATCGGTGGAATGAGCGCATGGTCTCCTTCAATGAGGAAAATTTAAAGTCTGTGAAAACAGTTTTCTTCTGAATCTGTAAGCAGGAATACCTTTCTTTGTTCATAACCAGCACCTTCTGCTGTGTTTCCATTCAAAAAATTATGAAGAATGCTGGTAATTTGAATAATAGTAATCACACTGCATTTCTCATGTTGAAGTTTGAATAATTCACCTGAGTTTAATTGTAAAATGAAATACTGTGTTTGTTCTGAGTCCCATAGTTTTACATCAGTAAAGAAAAGTGGGATATTGTGCCTCCAAGTCAGGACTCAGTTTTGATTTTAGGCATCTCCATAATGAATTCAGCATACCCACGGGTTTCCCCAAGAATAAAAAACGCCAGAAGAATCCATACATGCCTCAGAGGTAACCAAGATTCATTTAATAAAAAATGGTTGCCTTTAAAAAAAATCATAGGAAGGAAAGAATGAAACTATTTGGATGGTTTTTGACAGGAGACAGAAGCAGTCAGTTTTATATAGGCACAGCAGCACCATCATTGACATTTAATAGAAATTCTATACAGCTGTGCACACTGTGAGGAAATGATCACATAAATAAAAACAGGATATTGGCACAGAAAGATTGTAAATATCGAGCATGCTTCTCAATGTGTATCTGTCAGTTAACAGAGATAGTTTCCCCACCCTTTACTATTATTCAATGCAAACTCTATATAATGTAGATGACATTAGACATTCGTTATGCCTTTCAATTACACATTTAAAAGTGTTTTCATTTGAGTGGTAGTCCATAAACCCTGCATGGACAGATCTTCTAGCTTCCTGTCAAAGTACCTTTCCCCTAGTTAGCTTTTACCACCAACTTGATGGAGCCTAGAGTCACGTGAGAAAGGATTGAGATACCTCAAATGAAGTATTTCCTAGATATCAGATTGCCCTGTGTATAATGTCTATGGGATACGTCTTCATTGTTACTTAATATAGGAGGTCAGCTGACTGTGGGAAGTGCTAGTTCCTGGGAAGGTGGCCCTGTGCTGTATAAGGAAGCAAGCTAAAATGGGTCTGTGAATGAGCCAATAAGCAGCATTCCTCCATGGCTTCTGTTTTGTTCCTTGATCAGAGGTTATGCTGTGTGAAGGGCATTGCCTTTCAACTCCTATTCTGACCTTTATTTTTTTTTTCATCTTTATTAACTTGAGTATTTCTTATTTACATTTCAATTGTTATTCCCTTTCCTGGTTTCCCAGCCAACATCCCCTAACCCCTCCCCCTCCCCTTCTCTATGGGTGTTCTCCTCCCCATCCTCCCCCCATTACCGCCCTCCCCCCAACAATCACGTTCACTGGGGGTTCAGTCTAAGCAGGACCCAGGGCTTCCCCTTCCACTGGTGCTCTTACTAGGATATTCATTGCTACCTATGAGGTCAGAGTCCAGGGTCAGTCCATGTATAGTCTTTGGGTAGTGGCTTAGTCCCTGGAAGCTCTGGTTGCTTGGCATTGTTGTTCATATGGGGTCTCGAGCCCCTTCAAGCTCTTCCAGTTCTTTCTCTGATTCCTTCAACGGGGTCCTATTCTCAGTTCAGTGGTTTGCTGCTGGCATTCGCCTCTGTATTTGCTGTATTCTGGCTGTGTCTCTCAGGAGATATCTACATCTGGTTCCTGTCGGCCTGCACTTCTTTGCTTCATCCATTTTATCTAATTGGGTGGCTGTATATGTATGGGCCACATGTGGGGCAGGCTCTGAATGGGTGTTCCTCAGTCTCTGTTTTAATCTTTGCCTCTCTATTCCCTGCCAAGGGTATTCTTGTTCCCCTTTTAAAGAAGGAGTGAAGCATTCACATTTTGATCCTCCGTCTTGAGTTTCATTTGTTCTAGGCATCTAGGGTAATTCAAGCATTTGGGCTAATAGCCACTTATCAATGAGTGCATACCATGTGTATTTTTCTGTGACTGGGTTACCTCACTCAGGATGATATTTTCCAGTTCCAACCATTTGCCTATGAATTTCATAAAGGCATTGTTTTTGATAGCTGAATAATACTCCATTGTGTAGATGTACCACATTTTCTGTATCCATTCCTCTGTTGAAGGGCATCTAGGTTCTTTCCAGCTTCTGGCTATTATAAATAAGGCTGCTATGAACATAGTGGAGCACGTGTCTTTTTTATATGTTGGGGCATCTTTTGGGTATACTGGGTCCTCAGGTAGTTCAATGTCCAATTTTCTGAGGAACCTCCAGACTGATTTCCAGAATGCTTGTACCAGTCTGCAATCCCACCAACAATGGAGGAGTGTTCCTCTTTCTCCGCATCCTCGCCAGCATCTGCTGTCACCTGAGTTTTTCATCTTAGCCAGTCTCACTGATGTGAGGTGAAATCTCAGGGTTGCTTTGATTTGCATTTCCCTTATGACTAAAGATGTTGAACATTTCTTTAGGTGTTTCTCAGCCATTCGGCATTCCTCAGCTGTGAATTCTTTGTTTAGCTCTGAACCCCATTTTTAATAGGGTTATTTGTCTCCCTGCAGTCTAACTTCTTGAGTTCTTTGTCTATTTTGGATAAGCCCTCTATCTGTTGTAGGATTGGTAAAGATCTTTTCCCAATCTGTTGGTTGCCGTTTTGTCCTAACCACAGTGTCCTTTGCCTTACAGAAGCTTTGCAGTTTTATGAGATCCCATTTGTCGATTCTTGATCTTAGAGCATAAGCCATTGGTGTTTTGTTCAGGAAATTTTCTCCAGTGCCCATGTGTTCAAGATGCTTCCCCACTTTTTCTTCTATTAGTTCGAGTGTATCTGGTTTGATGTGGAGTTCCTTGATCCATTTGGACTTAAGCTTTGTACAGGGTTATAAGCATGGATAGATCTGCATTCTTCTACATGCTGACCTCCAGTTGATCCAGCACCATTTGCTGAAAATGCTATCTTTTTTCCATTGGATGGTTTTGGCTCCTTTGTCAAAAATCAGTGATCATAGGTGTGTGGGTTCATTTCTGGGTCTTCAGTTCTATTCCACTGGTCTATCTGTCTGTCTCTGTACCAATACCATGCAGTTTTTATCACTATTGCTCTGTAATACTGCTTGAGTTCAGGGATGGTGGTCCCCCCAGAAGTCCTTTTATTGTTGAGGATAGTTTTAGCTATCCTGGGTTTCTTGTTATTCCAGATGAATTTGCAAATTATTCTGTCTAACTCTCTGAAGAATTGGATTGGTATTTTGATGGGGATTGCATTGAATCTGTAGATCGCTTTTGGTAAAATGGCCATTTTTACTATATTAATCCTGCCAATCCATGAACATGGGAGATCTTTCCATCTTCTGAGGTCTTCTTCAATTTCTCTCTTCAGAGGCTTGAAGTTCTTATCACACAGGTCTTTCACTTGCTTGGTTAAAGTCACACTGAGGTATTTTATATTATTTGGGACTATTATGAAGGGTGGTTTCCCTAATTTCTTTCTCCGCTTGTTTCTCTTTTGTGTAGAGGAAGGCTACTGATTTATTTGAATTAATTTTATACCCAGCCACTTTGCTGAAGGTGTTTATTAGGTTTAGTAGTTCTCTGGTGGAACTTTTGGGATCACTTAAATATACTATCATATCATCTGCAAATAGTGATATTTTGACTTCTTCTTTTCCAATTTGTATCCCTTTGATCTCCTTTTGTTGTCTGATTGCTCTGGCTAGAACTTCAAGAACTGTATTGAATAATTAGGGAGAGAGTGGGCAACCTTGTCTAGTCCCTGATTTTAGTGGGATTGCTTCAAGTTTCTGTCCATTTAGTTTAATGTTAGCTACTCATTTGCTGTATATGGCTTTTACTATGTTTAGGTATGGGCCTTGAATTCCTATTCTTTCCAGGACTTTTATCATGAAGGGGTGTTGGATTTTGTCAAATGCTTTTTCAGCATCTAATGAAATGATCATGTGGTTTTGTTCTTTCAGTTTGTTTATATAATGGATTACGTTGATGGGTTTCCATATATTAAACCATCCCTGCAAGCCTGGGATGAAGCCTACTTGATCATGGTGGATGATTGTTTTGATGTTCTCTTAGATTTGGTTTGCCAGAATTTTATTGAGTATTTTTGCGTATTCTGACCTTTCTCAATCTAGACTATAACTTGTAGGTTTAAATAAACCCTTTCCTCTCCTAAGTCATGGTATTTGTCACAGCAACAGAATGAAACTAGAATAGTCAAGCAGGCCTCCGATATATGAAGTTGATTGTCATGGTTGGTGGTCATCATCTCTGTCCTTTTGGACAACCATGTCTCTTAGTTCTTGAACCTGTCAAGACACAAAATATTTTTTAATCATAGTCATAACCATCATCATCGTTTTACATTCTAACTGCAGTTTCTCCTCCCTCCCCTCCTCCAAGCCCTCCACTAACCCCTTTCTGTTCTACTACTATCCACACCTTCTCCTTTTCTTTTCAGCAAATGTCAAGCCTCACATGTGTATTGACCAAATGGCATATCTAGTTCAGAAAGATTAGGTACCTCCCTTCATATTAAGGCTGGATAAGGTAACCCAGTATGGGGAAAAGGATGCCAGAAGCCAGCAAAAGAGTCACAGACAGCTCCTGCTCCCACTGTAGGAGCCTCACAAGAAGACCACACTACACAAGTGTAACAAATATTCAGAGGGCCTACATCAGTCTATACAAGCTCCCTGGTTGTTGCTTCAGTCTCTGTGAGGCCCTATATACCCATGCTGACTGAGTGTGCATTTTCTTGTGGTAAACACAAAATCTTACTGAAAGAAATATAAGACAGAACTTGCTTGTGGAAATGTTACTGATGTGTCTAGGTTTGGAACAGCCTCTCTGGTTTCTTTATGATTCATTTTGGACAGCAGAAAACACTTGCTCTACAAAATCAAGGCTGTTTCATTAGGAGTCCAAAGACAAGGCTCTTTGTGTTGTTTTATATTTAGACAAAGAACATGACAAATCTCTTGGGAAGGCTGCTAAATCATTCCTTAATATGAAAGGCCTGTAAAGATTCATTTCCATCATATTTTGGTGAGGTGCACCATCTGTTCAACTAAAATACTTCTGCCACCAAAACAGGTCAGAAATTCATTTTCATCAGCATTTTGTGCCCACATGCTTGTATCTTCCAGTTCTAAATCCACTTCAAACTGTCATGTTTGGCATGCTTGTGACTCTTCCCTCCCACATACTGAGGACCTGGGCCTTGTGGTCACAGCATTGATCTGGCCCTTGAGCAGAAACCCTGCATTGACTTTTTTTTTACAGGTTGTCTTGGGGCAAATGGATTTCTTTCCATTTAACTTCTTTACATTCAAGAATGGCTTGGTCTTTCTTTTTCTTTCCTGTCTCCTTCTTAATCTTTAAATGTCTTATTAGCATATACTATTTATACATAATAATGAATTTCACTATGACATTCCTATACATGTACATATTATGTTTCAGCCACACACACATACACAGAGAGAGACACACATACAAACTCACACTCTCATATCTTTTGTTAACCTCCCCCCAATTCTGCTAATCCCCTTCCCTCTTCCTTTTCTCCTTCGATAATTCTGAGCACATTCTTATACTCACAAGGGCCCTGATACCCTAGACTCTCATGTGTCTTGATCTCACTGCTCTGGTTTAACATCTTTTCGTTATGTACTGTGTGGGATCATCCTCACTCACCTTCCTAAGTCTTATTCTCAATGGCTTCAAGTCTGGAAAGTTTCTGAAATGCACCCTTCCCTGCTTCTCTCCGTTTTCAAGATCCAGGTTACTTCTTTCTATAACGTATTCTGTCTGGTTGGCATATGTGTCCACCCTCTCATTAAGCATTTGTAGTTCCTTTTGAATGAAGGCTTGGTCTCTTATTTAAGTATTCTTTGTATGTAGCACTATATGGATCCAATCTTACTGAATAAATGGTAGGTAGATGTGTAGATGATAGACAGACGCATGAATGGATCGATCAGTTGATTAGTCAATGGATGGATGGATTGATTAATAGATGATGTATCCATGTGTGGATATGTATATGGATATATGAATAGGTTGATCAGTTGATCAATTATATATGTATGGATGATGGATAGGTAGATGAGTAGATGGAAAGATGGGTGGATTGATGGATGGGTAGGTGGATATATGGATGGATGTATGGATAGATGGATTGATCAGTAGGCGGGTGAGTTAATGGATGGATAGATGGATGGATATTTGAAAAACATAAATTTTCTGCACCTTACTTCGGATGTGAACACTAGATTAGCTCAGTTCCTTTGTAGACATTTGCTGCTTGATTTAGACATTTAAATCTGTGTGTAATTATGAGAGGTGCTACATAAAGGGAAGGAGGATAATGGACCATGAAATATGCATTTAGAGAACACTGCACTTTAGCATGGGAGACTTTGAGGGGGGAATACATTTGAGGGGTTTTTGTTGTTATTGTTTTGTTTTGTTTTGTTTTTCTGCTTCTGCTTGGTTCTTCTCCCTACAGTACCAGGAGAGTGAATATATAAGGAATCAAAACTACCCCAGACAAAAATAACTTTGCTCTGATCTGTTCTGTGTTTTTAACTGATACCCTTCAATGATGTTGTCCTTTCTTAAAGTTTTACAGTTCAGCAGCTGTGTGACTTTGGGCAAGGGATCTGAGTAACAAAGGGGACCGATGTGAAGGAGGGATGGGGGAGAGGAGCATGGAGGATCTGCTCAGAGTATACCATGCACTTACATGAAAATGGACTTAGGTTTTCCAGTATCATGGAAATACTTTTAAAGGGATCAGGTGGACCTTAACCCTATACAAGGTCTATGTAAGATCAAGCAAGTACCAATTCCAAAATGGATAGGGGTAGAGGTTCCCAAAAACACTACTCCTAGTTTGAGACCTATTGGCAACTGATACTTGCTGGGATAGAGTTTTCTTTAGGGATAGCTTCTGCTCCAGTGGCTGGCCGTAGACCTACCTCTATGTAGACAGCAGTCATTGGCTAAGTGTGTTGAGGAAAGAGGACATGACATTGGGAGAGAGAAATGGTAGCGACTCTGAGAGGAATTGAAGTAGGAAGTAAGGGTAGACGTGATCAAGATTCATTGTATTCATGCACGAAATTCTCAATAAATAAAATATTACATAAAAGAAGCAGGGATGGAGAGGGATACAGAAAAGTAAAACACACAGAGACAGAGGTTCTCATAAAAATATGAGAGCAGAGGTCTGGAAAATACAGGAGAGGAGGGATATTAGGAGCATACTGTTGACCACAGAAAGGAGGGCTCAGGGGCATCCAAAGCTGTGTTTTCTAATTGGTATCTCCATGGAGATGATGAGCACATTAAATTCCCCCAAAGAGTTTGGCATCAGAGAGGAACAACAGTCTGTCTCCTAGAGTGAGAAGCATGTATCCCTTCCAAGCTGAAAGTGTGATAAGGAACACCACCCCAATCTCCCAGCAGTCAACTTGCTCGTGGTTATGGTCACTCCTTTCTGTATCAGCATGCTTCCTGCTTCCTGTGGTCACTGGTGGAATTCTCTGCATCTTAATAGCAGGTCCCCATTGTAGGCTGTGGTCACAGTCCATATTCACTAAAGGACATTGATGTTTGAAGCCATTCAAGTTTACTAGTCCATTTCCTGGTTGTAGAAAACTGCGATAACGTTTCAGAGCCTAACAAGGTATGGATAACTAAGTCTTAGTTGACCTGCGTTCTCAGCAGTCATTGCAGGATGAGCTCTGCTCTTACTTATCCAGCATGATAGAAGTCTTAGCACTTATAACTAAATTTCCTCCCCTAGAGCCCGGTGTGAGGGAACAAGAGTAACTGGAAGCAAGCTCAATGTATTGCTTGTTACATGGCTATCTTACTGTACTTTCTACTGCTGTCATAAGACACCATGACTAAACCCTGGAAATAAAGGGTTTACTTGTTTCTATTTTTATGTTACACACTATCATTGAGAAAAGTCAAGACAGAAACTCAAGGCAGGAACCTGAAGATAACAATCCATGTTAGAACATGCAGGGATGCTGCTTTATTGGTTTGCTCCTCATGGCTTGTTCAGTTTTTTTTTTTGTTTGTTTTGTTTTTTTTTTTTTTTTGTTTTTTGTTTTTTAAGTTGTACAACCATGACTCCCTCCCCAGGTTGGCTGGCACCTCTCTCTACAGGCTGGGCCCTCCCATGTCAATTGTTAATCAAGACAATTTCTCCACAGACTCTCCTATGGCCAATCAGATGGAGGCATTTTCTCAATTGAGGTTCCCTTTCCTAGATGACCCTCACTTGTGGAAGAGAAAAACCTAACTAGCACAGTGGCATTTAACATTCCGATAGGAAAGATGCTATTACCTCTTCCATTACTGAAAGAGAATTAATTACAGGGATGAACCGACCAGAGGGCCGCAGAATTTCTTGTGTCAATCCTGAGAGTGACAAAAGGGAGCCCTGGCCCTGGATACATTGCCAGAGCCATAGTTTAGACATCAGAGGCTGAGGAGATAGCTCAGGATGCAGAGTGCTTGCCCCCCACCCCCAATGCACGAGGATTGAAGTTGAATGCCTGGAACTATGTAAAAGCCAGGCAAGTAAAGTAATGGCTTGCAATCTCGGCACTCTGGAGACAGAGACAAGGGATACACGGGGCAAGCTGGTTGGCTAGATTTGTCCAATTGGTGAGCTCCAGGGTCAGCATAAAATTCTGCCTTGATAAATAGAGAACAACCAAGGAAGACCACCAACATCAACTTTGGGCCTTTGCATACACTTGTGCACATACACACACACACACACACACACACACACACACACACACACACATGAATGTGCACACACACGCACATACATACACGTGCAACATAAAATAGACAGTAGGTATCAATATGCTGTCTAGCCATATCATAAGTATATTGTTAAAGACCACAGCTTTTTACAAAATGTTATCCATTGTGAAGTTTTCCAGAGCTTCCCTTTTCTTTCTTCTACCCTTGAGAATCGTATGACTTTCATGTCTTTATAGCTGAGAATTGTACATCTTTCTCTCCTGCTATTAAATATCAAAGACAAAATTTGCCTCACAGTGAGTTTTAGTGTACAGATGTTCTGCCCTTTCCTCCCCATACCCTTAGTGCTTCCATTTTTGTTCCATTGGCAATTTAAAAATAAATGGGCACTATTTGGGCCTAAAGGCACTGTGTTTCCAACATCTATTTCACTGGTCAGGAACGTGCAATAAAAGAGCTGCGTAAAAGCTTGGGTTCCTCCATAAAAACACAGGAAGACAATTGACTTTTATTTAATGTCCACCTTGAGGTTGGGGAACTTCGCAGTTATCGGAACCAGTCTTTCTCACTGCAGTTCTTTCTTGCAACGGATAGTCCAGTATGTTTATTCCTTACTTCTGCCAAGATACCCAAGGTCACAAAGGACATGTTTCAATGACTAGATCGAGATATCTGAGTATTCATTCGTGATACTGGGGTGAATATGCAACACTTGGAACAGTGGTTCCTAATCTTTCTAACACTGTGCCCTTCCTAACACTGGGCCCTTCGTAACACTGTGCCCTTCCTAACACTGCGACCTTCCTCATGTGCTGAACCCAACCATAAAATGATTTTGATTGCTACTTCATAACTGTAAGTTTGCTACTGTTATTAATCATAATGTGAATATCTGATGTACAGAATAGCTAATGTGTGACACCCCCCCAAAAGGAGTTACAACCCACAGGTTGAGAACTGTTCTCCTAGAGCATCATGAGCCAAATGACTCTGATGTATGCTCACTTGGGAAGTGTTGACTTGAGGCCTCAGCTGACTCCACTTTATATACAGATGATGAATTTTGAGTCGGGGGAAATGGCTCACCAGGTAAAGTGTTTGCTATGTAAGTTAGAGGACTGGAATCTGGATCTGCCAGCACCCATGGAAATGATAGGCTGGTGTGGGGGTCCACTGACAACTCAGCACTTTCTCAGGAGGTAGAGATAAAACTCTGACAGCAACTATCAGTGCAGGCTGCAGAGTAGGTTCAGTGGGTGGACACACTCATGATCAATCAGGAAGTGTGAGTTCAGATCCCAGTTTAAAAGTCTAGGTATGGGTAGATGGGTGCTTGTAGTCTCTGTGATTGGGAGGCAGAGTCAGGAGGATGTTTTGGACTTCCTAGGTGCCTGCCTAACTCCGTATCTCAAAGGAATAATAAAGAATAAAAGAGCAGGACACCCAGCATCCTCCTCTGGCTTTTGCACAAAGAGGCATTGTCAACCACACACACACACACACACACACACACACACACACACACACACACAACATATGTACATACGTACCCACCCACATACACATGTATTCATGGATATATACATACATGAATACATACAGAAATGCACACAGAAGCCTCACCAACCAGCCCCTCTACATTGCCTCTGCTAACCTTTGAGGCCTTTTTACCTCCTGGTTTCTTCTTTGGCCTCTAATTACAGTATAGGACTAACTGTTTGTCCAACTACCTTAGCAGGTTTTCTTCATTCCCTTCACTGATTAGATCCAAAGCATGGTAGGTATTCATCGAGAGATTGCCAAATGACAGTACAGATAAACTAAGATGATATGGGAGTGAGATTAAACGAGAGTGATTAGTCAGATTACAGAATGTTTTACTGGATAAGCTTCCCATTATGGGAATTAAAATTGGACTTACTAGCTAGACCCTGCCTTCTAGCCTCCAGCATCAATTACACCTCAAATGAGGTAAATCTGTATGTAACTCCGCTATTGAGGAGGTTTATCATGTGTGGCATGATTCTCAGGGATGCGTGAACAAACACTTCTATTAAAAAGCAAGAAATGTGCTAGCTGTTAAGAGCACCTCTCTTGGCTGAAGATCTTTGTTCAGTTCCCAGCATCCATGTTTAGCAGCTCAGAATGGCTTCTAACTCCAGTTCTAGGGGCATCTGATGCCCTCTACTGGTCCCTGCAGGGACAGCACTCATACTAAACATACATACATGCAGGAAAATGGTCAGTCATATGCATAAAAATGTTTTCTTTAAGGCAACATGCTTTTTTCCTTTTTTTTTTTTCCTTTTCTTTCTTTTTTATCCTGGGGCCTGACTCATTAGCTCTCACAAAGACCCTGGCATCTGGACTTTTAACAAATGTTTGGTGATTTGCTGCAAGGCAATCGAGGGAGGTGCCTTTGTTGGCTGAAGAGACTTCTGTTGGCCACTTGTTCTGAAAGCAGGATCAACAATGTTTGGATGATCAGGGAAGGGAGAGAGAAAGCTCATTTCTCACAGTAAATGACAGCAAAAAGAATCTCCATCCAAATGCCAGATGATCATGGCATGTAGTTAAAAGGAAAACACATTTAGAGGCTAAGTAGATTGTTCAGTCGGTCAAGTACTTGCAGCACAAGCCTGAAGACCTTGACTCATTCACCAAAATCCACATGAAAAAGCCAGACATGGTGCTATGTGCTTGTAATCCTAGGGCTAGCAGGGATTGGGGGAGCAGAGACTGGGACTTCCTAGGCAGAGACTGGCCAACCAGCTTAAGACTCATTAGTCACCTGTCTCAAAACACAGACTGTACAGCACCTGAGGTCCAATAACACTTGACATTGTCCTCCAGCGTCCACATTCACATGTACACATATATGTACACACCCATATTAATACACATATGTGCACATACATGTACAGAAACACACTCACTTTCCCTACCTCCCAGTGCATTGTAAAAGATATAGGTCTGGTCCTTTTGTTGTTAATTTAACGCAGAAACCATAGACTCCTCCACACTTTTTGTTTCTCTTTGTCTCCCACACTCCCGTATTTCCAGAGATGAAGCACTACTCTTCTTGGCTAAATAACAGTGCAGTGGCCAGGTAAGGTGACACAAGTCGCCAGTATTTGTGAGGCAGAGGCATGCAGATCCTTATGAAGCTACCAAGGTCTACATAGTAAGCTCTAGGCTAGCAAAATGCACAGTGAGACCTTGTCTTTAAAACAGTAACAACAATAACAAACCAGCATCAAAAGAAAAGAAACAAAAACACTGGAAGGGATGATCCCTCTATAGAAACTACAAGCTCCATTGTTTTTGCCAAACCTTGCAAGGTTGTGAGGATTTTTTGTTTTTTGCAAGTATAGGCTTCTTTCCACATTATTGACATTTACCATAAAAAAAAAATAAATCCTGCCTCAGAATGTATCTGCCAACTGACATATCATAGGCTTGGTAACACGTTCCTCAAAGCACAGTTGACTTTGAAGGTGTTTGTTTGAAGCCTCCCCTATCAGAGCAGACACATGTGTAGACAATTTATAAAGTTCAAAGAACCAACTGTAGGTTAGCAGTCAGTTTGTCGTGCATGAAAGAAGGGTGACCTTCGATGTCCAGCTGGGAGGTGAGCTAAAGAACTTCAACACATACAGCAGGTCACAGAGTCAAAGGGAAGAGTAACGGCCAACTGAGGAAGGTGGTGAGAAGCCGCACTTGGGCCAGGATGAAGGGTCAGTGGGAAGACGTGCTTGCTGGTAAGCCTGAACCTCTGAGTTGGGTCCCCAGAACTTACATGGTAGGGAGAAAGAACAAACTTCTTCCGACTGACCTATGACTTCCCCACGTGTGCCTTGGCACATAAGTACACACATAAACAATAAAGACATCTTGCTCATCTTCAGTGAGATGCTCAGTGAAGTTGAGCTAAGCCGGTGGTCACCAGGTAGTCACCAGGCAATGACCAGGTAGCACTTGGGCAGCTGATTTTTACTCAGGCCACACAGAAGGCTTACATTAGCATCAATGTCCAATTCTCTTCTTGCTAGGTACTCAGGGAAAGAAGCATGCCAGCTATGCCAGCTATGCCAGCTATGCCAGCAGCTAACTGCAATGTGAGCAGTTCCAGCCAAGAGCCCTTAAGCCTGAAGCCCAGGAATCCCCACTCTTCCTACTTTCTCCTTCCTAGATACGATGATCATGTTAACAGAGAGGGAATAAACAGGCAGCTACTTGAGTTGCTTTATTGGCCAGATCATTTGAGGGTGAAGTGGGCTCCTTCGTAACTGGGACAGAGCAATAGGCACAGACTTCACTGTCCTAAGGCAATACATGGTGTACCACAGTGCTTGCATGTTCTGGTTCCTTTCAGGTACTGAGCAAAAGTAACTTAGGAGAGGAAAGGGTTTTTGTGACTTATAGGTCACCATCCATCACTGAGGGAAGTCAGGGCATGTGGGACCTTGAGGCAGAAACCATAGGGGAACACTGCTTGCTGGCTCATTCAGTGTCAGAGAGGGTGCTGAGGGTCCAGAGATGTGAAGAAGGACACCAAGACAAGAGTCTGATCAAGGCAACAATTTTATTTTTTCCCCAAGGCTGAATTTATACCATAACAGGGGTAACAGAGGGAGGGGGGGAAGTGTGAAACGTTTCCACAGGCCAAAGACACAGTATTCGTGTGGTCAGCTGATGTCAACTGGATGTCAGAGGTCACAGGTTTGTCATATCTATTAGTCAGCAGGATGTTGGTTTTTCAGAAAGGTTACAGGTCATCACATTGGGTATCTTGACGTCAGATGTATTTCTCAGCAAGGTCAGAACTTTATCATATCATTATTCATCCTGACCACCAGATTTGTATTAGTCTTCTGCAACTGGCTGGGGATTTTCCATGAACCCAGTCATGCTTAACTCTAATCATAATAATAACATCAATAATGGAAGGTTTCAAGGGCATCACTCTCAACAATTCAGTGGCTAGTGCTCAACTAGCTTTCCTACGTAGCCCAGGAGCAGCTGAGCAGGGAATGGAACTACTTATGGTGAGCTGGGTCTTTTAGTATCAATGAATGATGAGCATAACCCTCCTCTATCCCCACAGGTCTTTGTGAGCTAGGCAATTAGGTCAGGTTACTCCAGGCTGCTGTGTCAAGTTGACAAAAATGAGTAGAATTGATCGGTTCCTCAGAATGTGTGTCAATAAGAAGTTACCGTTCTTCCTTTCTTCCTTTATTTTATTTTATTTTATTGGCTGTTTTATTTTATATTTACTGGCTGTTCTGGAACTCTCTATGTTGATAAGCTCACCTTGAGCTTACAGAGGTCTTCCTGGCCCTGTATCTTAAGTACTGGATGAAAGGCATGTACCACCATGCCTGACTAAAAATTTGGTAATTTTTTTAAGTCTCAGACATGGCTGGGGTTGTATGTTACACTCGAATGATCTAACCTATCTTGACTCTTACAGTAGGTTATTCTTCATATCATTGCCATCTACATATTGTACCTTTATTACACTTAGTCTTTTTTAATTGTCAAAGGAGTTTGGTTTCTTAGAGTTCTGGAACTTACCAAATAGGTTAAGACTGGCTGTCCAGGGAGCCCCAGGGCTACATCTGTCTCTGCCCCCTCAATGTTGGTATTTATTTTATCTCTAGGTTGAATGTGCAATGTTTCCCCATAGGTTCATGCGGTTTGAACCCAGCGGTTGCCACTGTTTCGGAATGGTGTAGAACCTCTAGGAAGGGGAGCATTGCTGGAGGAAGTGGGTCACAGCAGGGAGACTGAGATTTCTGAACCAAGCTCCTGTTCCTCTTCATGCTCTGTTTCCTGTGTGGCAGGCCAGATGGAGTCCTGCTCATGCCACCATGGCTTTTGCACAGAGTATTTGAACTCTCATTGAGAATAACCCTCATTCCTCTACATAGTTTCTTGTCAAGTAGTTTGTGTCAGGAGCAAGAAAAGTAAATGAATATGCTAAGTATTTACATAGTGTCAATTTGATAAGCTCCTGCTCCCAGGGAATCTATTTCCTCCCCTCCTTACACCTAAACACTAAAACAAGCTCTATTCAGATTTTATTAGACTCCAAAATAATTATGCTTAAAGACAACAAAAGCAAAACCAACCTAACACACATTGTATATTTTGTTCTGTTTCCTCCAGCACCTCTCTAGAGTAAGTGGGACCAGCTTTGAATTAGTTACTACTTTTGACTGTGACAAAATACCCAACAAAAGCCACTTAGGGAACAATTCGTGTATCTTGGCTCACAGTGCAAGAGTTACAGTCCATCATGGTGGGGAAAGCACATGAGCAGTTGCGTGAGACAGATGGGCGCGTTGCATCTGCGGTCAGGATGCAGAGAGATAAGGCTGGGGTTCATCTTGCTTTCTTCTTTTCATTTGCTCTGGGACTCCCACCCATGGGATGATTCCTCCAGTGAGGTGGGCTTTCTTGCCTCAATTTATTGAGTCTGGAAACTCTAACAGACATGCCCAGAGATTAGTCTCCTGGATGATTCTGGATCCTATTAAGCTAACCAGCAATATTAAACAGAAGTTTGTCCTACCCATAAAAAGGAAGGAGTATATCCAGAATTGTAGCCGGAAAAAGACATCTGAGGTCTTAGCTTTTGAGCTCAGCATCTGAATCATTACTGCCCTATGTGTATAAGTATTGAAGCTGGAGGGACATTGGTGACACAGTGTGCTTGTGGTGTGCTGTACTATACAGTCTCTGCTTCCTTCCCAGATGCTAGTTTGAAGACGCAAGTGTAGGAAGCATAGGAATTACCAGTAGATCCCATGAAGAATTTGTTGGTGTTTGGCATAGACCAAATCTTTGAATTCTTAAAGAACTTTTCCACCATAATTAAACCTTCTTTCTCACAAAATGTAATGCTGTAACTCCATTCCCAATATGGCCAGTTGTTGCCTTTCTCTTGAATATCCACCAAAACTTAATAGCAGGTAACAGTGGCCACTTAATGAGTATGGTGGATATCATTGAGATCCAGATGACTATTAATTTGCACCTAAACCTCTATTCTTCAATAGGAAAAATGGAAAGAGAGAAAGAAATCGTGTGTGTGTGTGTGTGTGTGTGTGTGTGTGTGTGTGTGTGTGTGTGTGTTCACCTTGGTGTCATTCCTCTTAGACACTATCTGAGACAGTATCTCTTACTAGCCTGGAGCTCACCAAATGGTCTAGACTGGTTGTCCATCAAGTCCAAGGATCTTTCCTTCTCCAGCTCCCCAGTGCTGCCATCACAAAACACCACAACCCTTGGCTTCTATTTTCACGAGTCCTGGTGCTTATGTTTGCAAGACAATCACCCTATAGACTCAGCTATTATCTCCCCAAGCCCCAGGCATACTTTGAAGCATAACAAAACGGAGAGTGTTGTAGGGGATGGTAAGGGCAATGACTTACAGTGAGGAGCCCAGTACAACAGGCAAGAGCCAGACTTCTTGGAGGCAATAGGTTCACCTGATTTCACACATCTGAATTCTCCCTCTGACTGCAGACCTGTGAGACCCCAGTGCACACTAAGCAGGGAAATCTACTCTACATTCTCTTTTGTGTTTTATGAGATGAATAAAATTGTGAACTTCTCATTTTAAGAAAAGGGAAAAACAAGGTCCTGAGTTGCTACATCCATTTTCTAGAATCTCCCACGAAGCCTCTCACCACATTAGAAACAGCCTTTCCTGTTACCGATGGCCAATAAACATAAATATGGAGACTATTGATTTGTCTGGTGTCTTCAAAGTTGAGTCATCTTAAGAATTCAGCAGTCTAAAGTCCATATCCAAATAATATATGTTTGGTAAAATAGTAATTTTTTGACATTCAAGGTATGTTTTACCAGCTTGTACTCCAAACATTTAACTCCAAACATTTAAACTTAAGCTGGATTTCTTTGTGGTATTGCTTTTTTTAAAAAAGGATCTATAAAATATATTACAGGGATGGGTTTGGAAATATTTACAAGTTTATAAGACTGGATATGAGGGCTGATGTCATTAATTTTATCTTGGTGTATGAAGTGTGTGTGTGTGCATGCACGCTTGTGTCATGTATGTGTATCTCAGTGTGTTTGTGTGCATGCCATGGCGTGTGGGTGGAGCAAGAAGACCTTGGGTGTTGATTCTTGCTTTCCAGCTTATTTTAGACAAAGTGTCTTTGAGGTTCGCTGCTGTATATGCTAAATTAGCTGGTCCATGGCCTTCCATGGATTCTCTCGACCCGGCCCCCCTTCTCACCACAGAAGCATTGGGTCACAGCTGTGTGTTGCCATGCCTGGCTTTACGTGGCTTTGGTTCTCAAATACAGGTCCTCAAGGTAACAGGGCAAGTGTTTTATCCTCAAACTCATTCCCCCGGCCAACATTACCCACTCTGTACTTATAAGGTTATCTTGGTAATTAGTACATTCCTTTAAATGCTCATTCCAAGTAAAGACATCTTGTGTTTCTGGGGCGTGGCCACTGTTTGCATTCGTATTATCTAAGCAAGACAGTGGCAGCTTGTGGTTTTACTTTTTTTTTTTTTGGTTGTACTTCTTTATGACATCCATTGGCCCACATGGTATTTTCTGTCTCCCTCCCTTGCAGGATGAGTGGAATTCTGCAAGCACACATACCCATAACTGTAGTTTTGCATTCTGCTGCGGGGAGTAGGAACACTTGGGATTTACTTGTTAACATTCAGAAGACTCTTTTGCACTCTATGTGGAAAATCGGTTTCGCCCCTGAATGCATAGCTGTCTTCTCATTCAACTGGAGCCCCTTCACATGGCAAGTTCCCCGATGCAGAATTCGCACAAGTCTGCCTAGGGAGAAATTTATGTGGCTTTCTACTCACAGAGCGATGGCCCCAGAGTGAATAAGATTCAGTGATTCCAATTGGGCCAGCACCTTTCGATCTGTTTGGAAATGTTGCTGCATTCCTGTGAGGGAATTAGAGCACCACAGTTTCCAGGCAGCATCAAGTGGAAATTCTTGCAAAATTTGATGCTGAATTAAAAGTATATATCATCTAGGGAAAAGATAAAAAGCTCCAGCTCTTTCCACAGAGCCAGTTTCTGGTTCGTTGGGGTTTTTAATTCTCTGTTCTCAGGGTCCCCATGACTATGGTGGTGGCAGATGGGCAGAGATTCAAATAGGAGCATCCAAGTCATACCCAGCCAGCGGATGGCTCCTGTTTCCATGGTTAAATGCACTCTCCTCCAAGGAGGGAACCTGTCTCCTCTAAGGAATAAGTTGATGCACAGTTGAGTCCCGTTCAGAAGCAGTGGTTTCCCAGCCAGCATTTTTGTTGTGCTTGTTCTTGGGGGAAGATTTGCACTGAAGTTAAGATAGTGGGCAGGGTGGGTCACTGAGGAAAGTCATCATAGCAGAATGGGGAAACGAAGGTTCAAGGGGAATGGGAGGCCAGGCAAAATGTGTCTTTTCTTAGGTGTTCTGTTTCTCTCCCCCATGTGTCAGAGAGATGGGGTATAATATCTTGGCCAGAGTCAACAGGAAAAGACTTCTCCTGCTAAAGGCTAGATCAAGAGCCCTGACCACTTTACGGTGGCACTGGCTGCCAACACTAATGAACTGGGCTGAAAGTCATGGATGTCAGTGTGCTCAAGAGAACAAGGCCTTGGATTTGTTTTACCGAGGAACAGTGATCCCAGCAGCTCAGCGCAAAGTGTCACAGCTAAGGCTGGAACATCTCTCTGGTGTAAGTCTATGGAAAGCAAAATGGCATGAATTTAGCTACATGTGAAAGTACTCATTGGCCAATTACTGAGGACCTACTCGGTAATGACAGTCACATGAGGCGGCTAGGAAGAAAAGAAAAGTTGTTTGAAAATGAGTCAGAACCTCTGACGTTGTGAAACCAGAGACCAGTGTGTGTGTGTGTGTGTGTGTGTGTGTGTGTGTGTGTATCAGCACATGCACACCTACGTGCTTGCACCTGAGTGTGTGTTAATGTCTGTGCAGAAACCAGAGGAAAACTCGAGGTCTTGTTCCTCAGACACCATCTGCCTGGTTTGCTGAATCAGAGCCTCTCACTAGCCTGCGGCTCACACAGTGCACTACACTGGCCAGAGAGCCCAGGAGTGTGTACGTCATCCTTGTCAGCACTGTGGTCATGGGTAGTTGCTGCCTTTCCCAATTGGATAAACAAACTGAGAAACAAACAAAGCCCCATAGTGTTGGAGACTGAACTCAGGTCCTCAAGCTCTCAAGGCAAGCAGTTTATGAACTGAGCCATGTCCTCGGCCCTCGGATGTTCATATTTTTATTATAAGATAGGGAGAGTCCAATCATCTGGAAAACTCAAAGAGAGGCTGTCCTTAGGCAGAGAAGAACTTAAGGTGTAGTTGTTTGATTTGTGTGGGATTTGGTTGGAATGAGAATGCCCTTTGAGGTAGAAATGTATTTCCTTGGATAGTTGGTTTTAAAAACTTCAACTGGTATTTATTTGGGCTGCAGGTTATAACAAGAACTATATATTAAAAATAACATGATAGGAGCTATCAGCACAGAAACCTGATTGTGGAAGAATCGTAATCTACCCGAAGGTGGAATGCTTACCTAGGAAGTGTGAGGTCCCAGCCTCAATACTTTGTAATGGAGAAGAAGAGGCAAAGCCCCTACACTTATGTCTGGAGACACGGTTTCTAATATGAGTTTCACTGAGTGAAGGTCTTCAGCGTTCACGTCATTTTCTGCTTGTAAATAAAGCCCTTAATATTTCAGAGTCAGGACAATGAACTATTTCCTTGGGGTTTGGGGGCCCCTGGAGATTTGAGTTCCATCCCTGGGACCTACATGGTGGAAGGATAGAACCGACAGCCTCACACTGTCCTCTGCTTCTAGAGTATCAGATGACGCATGCGTACACGCATGCTAAATAAATAGAGTATAATAAAGACTCCAGGCTCAGCTATGTTAGAACTAATTACATCTCAGTAAGTGTACATTTTTTTTCTTACAAGTTTTCATTTGTAAAAGATTCCTGACCAGTGATTGAGGCTAGAAGTGATTTAGTATCAGGTAGGGAGAATAAGGAGAGATTGCTTAAGGTCAGCGGATAAGGATAAAACTCACCCATAACCCCTTAGAAGGAAGCGAACACACTCAAACCTCTCTCTGACCAAGCCTAGGTTCCTAGGAATTATTGTCTTGTTTTCCTCACATTTGGGAAGCAGATGGTGGACTGTGAGAGGACTGGGAATCTGAACCCTCCTCATCAGATAAGCAAGGAAAGGAAACTGTCACAGGGTGTAAAGCCACTTCATGCTCTGTGATTTCTTTTCTTTCTCTTGTTATTTTCCCAGGCAAACAGAGATTTGGAAAATGAGAATTTTAAATAGGTACCATCAGGGAATAAATGACAGAATGCTCCCATCACATACAAAAGGCTTTTCTCTGTAACCACACTCATAAAGGTTATTTTAAAAATATTAACTTGATTTTTCTTAGCAGTGGTTTACAGGGTGCCCCGAAGCTTCCATTCTGAGCTGCAGCTCTAAAAAGCGATTGCTTTTGAATAACCCTCAAGTTGTTCCAAGTATCAATATTCCCAGTAATATTATTAATATTCCCAGTATTACTAAGGCATCTGGGTTGTATGAGATGGTCTTAACAATTTCTTTTCTGGCCCTCCTTTTTCTTTGCCTTTAAATTTTTTTTAAGTATAAAGCCAAAAAAAGAACAGAGAGGGATGAATAGGCATTTTTTTTCTTGATCTAGTGACTTCTGCAAAGAACTTCTAATTACATAGGAGTAGTAACTCAGCAAGGTATGCCGAGACAGTTTTAAGTAAGTAGAAGAAAAAACCAACATGGTTTTATTTTTGTTTTATATGGTGTGTGTGTGTGTGTGTGTGTGTGTGTGTGTGTGTTTGTGTTTCCTATGTGTATTCAAGTACATATATGTGTGCAGTCCATAAGTCAACCACAGGTTCTGTTCCTTTCCTCCTTCATTTTTGGAACAAGTTTTCTCACTGCACACAGAGTACACAGTTCAGCTAGGCTGGCTGGTCAGTGGATCCTAGGAAACTCCAGTGTTTGTTGCCTGGATTTGGGATCACAGACATGAACCATACCTGGAATTTTCAATGTGGTTTCTCGTAATTAAACTCTGGTACCTAGGCTTGTATTACAGTCACTTTCCCAACCGTTCCATCTCCCCAACCTGCTACCCAAGCTCAGACTACAGAGATGCATTTAAGTCCCATGGATGTAAATAAGTAAACTAAGGAGTGAAATGTGACACTGACCTTCTATGCAGATGGTAAAGTGCGTTCCAAGAAGTGAGTTCTAAGATGAGTGTCATCCCATGCAAACCAAGAAGGACACCATCACAGCCGCTTACCTCAGTGTCAAGAGAAAATCTGAGCAGACCATCGTCACATAGACTATTATTGTTCTCTGAAATGAATTTACATGGGACATATTTGAAAACTGAGCCATGGGTCAGGCAGGTCTAAGAACAATATCAGAACTGTATGATTTATGTTAGAGTTGATGAACACCATGGGAAGAACATCTCTCCTGTATAAACAGAATGAAGCTTTGGCAGGTAGTGCTGATCAGGTCTACCTCACAGGCCTGGGAACCCGTGGTTCCCTTTTCTCTCATTATGCCGTCTTCCTGTCTTCCCTCCCTTTCTGTTCATTTCTCCTTTCTTTCTTCCTTCTCCCCTCTCTATTTTCTTTCTTTCTTCCTTCCTTCCTTACTTCCTCTCTTTCTTTCTTTCTTTCTTTGCTCATTCTGCCTTCTGTCTCCCTTCCTCCCTCTGTTTCTGTCTCTGTCTCTGTCTCTGTCTCTGTCTCTGTCTCTGTCTCTGTCTCTCTCTCTCTCTCTCTCCCTCCCTCCCTCCCTCCCTCCCTCCCCCTCTCTCTCTCTTCTTTCTGCAGGCTTTAAGTCCTTCACTGATAAAATATAGTGTAGTTACCCATAGACTCAGCTTGGCAAAGTTGTTCTCGAAGAGAAGTCCTTAGTAGAAGTCTGCATTCCTGGAATATTTTCTTTACATATCAGTGAAGTCAAGCAGAAGGGGCTGCTGTGCTCAGGTCAGTTAGAAGGGGCTGCTGTGCTCAGGTCAGTGAACCTTGCTCATCCCCGTTTCCACCTAACCACAGCCCCTTAAGTAAGCCATCTAACCTTTCACTAACTCAGCTTTCTCATCTTCCAAGCAGATGTAATGATATTCCTAAAGTACATTAAAATGATTAATAGATGAGAGAGTTCTTCAATGAGCTCTGCTCAATTTTAAGCTATTAATAATTTAAGACTTGAAAATATAGGGGTGGAGCAGCCTTCCCTTTCCCCGCTGCCTTTTAATTTTGTTTCCTTTATCACTTCTGTTTTTCTGTCATACATGTGTATGCACATGTGTGCATTATATGCCAGCTGTTTTATGTATCTGCATTAAGTGTACGAACTGCAAAAGATAGAAAACATAAGATACTTATCTTTCTGAGTTTCCCTCAAGTCACTTAATAAGATTATCTCTTGTTTATGTTTCCGTGCAAACTATGTAACTGTTGTTTTGTATTTTTTTATTTTTAATGGTTGAAAAGTTTCCATCATGTATATAGACCCCATTGTCCTTCCCTCTTCCTTTACTATTGGACACTTAATTGAGTCCCTTAGTTTAGCTGTCATATTTCATCAATAAACATTGATGCTCAGGCATCCTTCTTGGTAGAACTTGGTTGAACACTGAAGGAGGGGCCCAAGGTCAGCATCATATATGCAGAGTTGAAATACACATGGACTACTCCTGAACCATTGTTAGTATGCTATCCTTTAGAAAATGAACTGACAGATATGAACTGTCCACTGACTAGCAACTTTATTTATAAACGAATGTGAGCATGAGAAATATGAGGCATAGCCACATAACACAAGTTATGGACTCTAGGAGACAGGACATGCATGTGTGAAATATTTGTGTGTTAAAGGGAGAGGTTTTTAAGGGACAAAGTGAGTGATATAGGGTATATGATTTCAGAGAAACTGGTTATGCATGAGGAAACATCTTGAGTGGATCATGATGCAGATCTGGAAAGTAGATGAGGTGTCTGTCTTTCATAAAGGGGACTCACAAAACAGCATTTAGCAACAACGTAAGTTAGTGTCCCATGGGGAAGGAAGTGTCACTTTGGGGATCATGGAGGTTGTATTAGTTACCTGTCTCTGTGCTACACCAAAACACCTGATGAACATAACCTAAGGAAGGCTTTATTTGGGCTCACAGTTTGAAGATACAAACCATTATAGGAGAAAGGGCGGTAGGTATCAATGCAATTCAGAGTGGCTCTCATCTCAGTTTTCCTAATCTATAAATTCTCTCTCACACATGTATAGACATTTCTTTTCCAAGATGGCTCTAGATCCTACCAAGTTACTACTTGAAGTTAACATCACGGAAGTCTTTGGACATAGGTATTTTAAGACGAGAAGTCTCAGGACATAGAACATGTTACAGCATAAGCTGTAGAAATACTTGTGAATCACTCTGAAAGATACAGCTGAAGATCTCCACTGAGTTGGCAAAGTTGTGAAACAATTTAAATTCTGTAACTGAAGGGTTACTCCTTAAGCAGGAAGGTAAAGGACTCCAAAATAGTTTCAGGAAGTTCCTAAAACTGACCAGATTAACCAGTTCCTTCCCTGCCGGCATAAGCAATAAAAAGCTGAGAACCACCCCCCCCTCCAGCTAAGTGAAGCCAAGCTACAAAGAAGGCCTCCCAAGCCAAACAAAGCTACAAAGACTCTCCTACTAGATCAGCTGCCTGGAAAATGCAGAAACCAGCCCAATGCTGGAAGAGGTTTAGAGCAAGCAAGGTACCTGAATAGGACACTCTTTCAACCTGCTGAACTGCCTGTAGGCTGTGAAGTGTGCTCCAAGTTCCCAGTTTTGTAAGCTGTCAACATGCTGGGGTAGGCTTTGGTCGTGCAGCTGTCTGTGCGTCCTTTCTGGTCCTATATGTAACTCCAATAAAATTCATCAGTTCACCAAGTTGGACTTCGGTGGTTTCCATACTTTGGTCTGTTATAGGCTTCCTATCTGGGGTAAGTAGACATGTGTCTTGCATCCCCCCAGGAATAGTTTTGTCATACAAGATCTGTTAACTTGGCAAATTGATCAAATGGAGATTGAGTTTGGGATATTGTAGTGAATTCAGAAGGACAGGTTATAAGGGAAGAGAGAGGCTAAGGAGATGTATACATGTGAGTGCAGATACCCAAGCCAAGAACAGAATGACTGTAATGATGTTCCCACATTTCCCATTGTCCCTTTCTCCTTTGCTTACTCTCTCTCTCCCTTCTTGCCTATGTTCTTTCCTTTCTTCCCCCTTCCTTTCCTCCATATGGCTCCCTCCCTCTCTACCCCATTTCATCTTCCTTCCTTTCCTTCCCCTCTCTCCATCCATCCATCCCTCTGTGTGCCCACCTCTCTCTTCTCTTCTCTTCTCTTCTCTTCTCTTCTCTTCTCTTCTCTTCTCTTCTCTTCTCTTCTCTTCTCTTCTCTTCTTCTTCTTCTTCTTCTTCTTCTCTCTCTCTCTCTCTCTCTCTCTCTCTCTCTCTCTCTCTCTCTCTCTCTTTCTCTCAATTAAACCCAAAGCTTTGTATATCTTAAGCAGCTATTTTACCTCCAAACTCTATTCCCCATTCCTCAAATCCTTAGCTTAGGGAATAAAGGAGAGAAGAAAGACACTGACTCGTCTAAGCTTGGGAAGTATGCCCCAAGAAAATGACTGACAGCCCCATGTTAGTGGGAAACCATCTTGAAGAATGTCTTCATGTTTCTGTTTCTTAGAATGGAAGAAACTGTCCGAAGTCTGTTGCAGAGCCAAGGATCTCCAGAGCAGAAAAAGGAAGAACCTGCTAAGATCACAGCCTACCAGGTACGCCATGTTTCTGTGTCTTGGCTGGATACCAATGTGTTTGGTTTGATTTTCTTCCTGGGATTCATGAAGGCACCTTTATTTTGAGGTATCTTAAACATGTTTATTTATCCCAATGTTTCCTAAAGTGCCACCTTTTGACAGTAGGTTCTAGATGTGCCTGGAGGGTTGGACAGGCATCATGTTGTCCTGTTTTGTGGAGGTGGAAGTGGTCTGTTGACCTGCTTGAGGTATATGATATAGGCTTACTTGAAGAGCGTTTGTAGGAACTAGAGCTGGAAGCCTGTAGGAAAGCCTGAACATTAGAGAATGGAGGGTGGGCCACTCCAGGCTGAGGAGCTGCATGTGTGAGGAACAGAGTAGGCCTGTGGAGCCTCGAAGATCATAGTGACTGACAAGAGAATGGCTGGGACTCACTAGATGAACAGCATAGGGTGATTATTGAGTTTTCCAATTAAAACTGAGACTCTGACTCAGAAAGCATGATGGAGAATAGAATGATTGAGGTTGACCTATGGCCGTCCCATGCATAGACATGCAAATGCATACACAAACATGTACATATACACCAAAATGAAGAGTTCTATCAACCCAAAATGGTGTCATTTGTTCTCCTTCATAGATCACTAATAAAAGTACATTTTCAGAACTCTTTCCTCTCTATACCTCAGTCTGTTAGTTCCTAGAGCGAAAGGAGTTATTAATTTGAATTCAAGGTACACAGAAGTGGGTATTTTGTTCATTGTGCTTGTGGGCTTTACGATCATATATGGGTTATAAAAAATACAGAGATCACATTTGATCACTCAGCAAATACTTGGTTTCTGAGACACAGGCATGTCCATAAATGGGCTTGGCAGCACTAAGTTCCTTGTACGTTCCCTTTATTCACCAATTATAGTGTTGTAAAGATGGTGCAGTGGTGGTACAGCTTATGTAAGATGCAGCTAGTGGATCTCCTGTTATGCATCTTTCTCAGGTCATGTACTGAATTTTGTACAATAGCCGGGAAATTTGGTCCTTCTTAATATGGGATATCTTTACTCCACCTGACATAGATTTTCTAACCTGTACCATTTTTCTGGATGGAGCCACACACACGTGTGAAAGTTCAACGTCTGGGAAAGCTGTAATTTGCTTGGGTTTCCTGGGTGGTGCAAGTGTTTGTCTGGAGACTTCTGTTGTCATTTACTATGGAATAGCAGAGCCATAGTACCTGGTGTTTGAGCTCTATACCTATTCTTTTGCACACATTAAATAGGGTCAGATTTTCTTTGCTGGGTACCTTCCTGAGTACATTGCATAATATCGTCCTTGTGTGAAGTAGAGCTTTTCTTATTCAATGTGAATGCAGTCAAAATACAATAGGTATTTCTGCCTAAGATTTGAAGAAATGCTCCTGTGCCACTTTCACCATATCTTTTTAATTTAAATGATTTTCATTATCTCACATTTTATGTATAAAGTCATTTGTGTGCAAGTGCACATGCTTGTGTATGTACATGTACCTATATGCATGTACCTATGTGTGTACCTGTATAATTCTATGTACTTGTGTATAGCTGTGTGTATATATATATATGTGTACACATATGCACACATGTACATGTGTGTGAGATGTGCCTCTTTGTACAGGTGTATATGGTTTATATGGTATACATGCACACGTATGCACATAGAGGCTAGAAGACAACCTTAGCTGTTATTCCTTAGGCTTTGTCCATTTACTTGTTTGTGACAAGGTCTCTCACTAGCCTTGAACTTGCTAATTCAGCTATGCTGGCTGGCCAGGGAGCCCCTGTCATCCATGTGTTATACTCTCAGTGCTAGGACTAAACACATGCAACTCTTCACCTGGGTGTTTAAATGTGTTCTAGTAAAGCCAGATGGCCTTGCATGCTCTCATCTCAAGAGACCCTGTCCCCTGCCCAGAACTTCCCATTCTCTATAGACCATCACTTAATATGGGCACAAATCAGGAATCCTGTGCCTACTTCCTAGTATATAAAGACCAGCTCTTTTGTCAAGGTACAAATGGTTGGTATCATAAACTCTATTAAGATTGTGTGTCCAGCATCCTCTAAAGTGGATATTCTTGTGTCTACCTTAAGCTGGTGCCATAGATAACTATTGAGTCCCAGATATTTCCAGGTGTCCTGAGTGCCATTACATAGAACCACTGTGTGTTGAGGTTAACCCAGATCAAAAACTCACTGTTTCAAAATTACTATAAATGGATAGGGACTGGAGAGATGACTCTACTTGTAAAGTAGTTGTGCAAGCAGGGGACCTGAGTTCCATGCCTAACACCCATGTAAAAGTCAGGTGTGGTAGCACACACACTTGTCATGCCAGCACTGGGGAGGCAGAGTCCGCAGGATCCTTGGACTGCACAGGCCTGCTAGTGCAGTTCAACCAATGACACCCAGGCAAAAGAAACCCAGTCTCAAAAAACAATACAACAAAGACAAGATGAAACAAAACAAAAACAACAAGAAAAAGAACCAAAACATTGTAGATGGCTTCAGGGAAGCAACCAAAATTGGCCCCTGACCTCCATGTGGATAAGTCCACATGTGAACACACACCTGTACTTGCACTCATACATACACTATGGAAGGAAGAAAGTCACAAGCATGTAGGACAGGCAGTGGTAGCACTCACGTTTACAGCGGAAGTGCCAATCCTTGAGAGATGGAGCCATTATCCATATGTGCTCTTGTGTTCACTGGGATGGGCTCATTTCTCTGGGGAGGAATGCAAGACATGAGAAGTTTTTCTTCAGGGGACCCCGGTGTCTTCATCTGCTTCCCTCTCTCTTTAACTCTGTGGCTCCTACTCTCTGGATATTCCAGGCGTACTGACAAACCATGCTACAATTGCACACAAGAGAGAGTCATGGAGCATCTGTGAAACAGAGCAACAGTTAGGAGGCAGACACATTGCCTCTCTGTCTACCATGATGCGTACCCACGGGCAGCCTGGATGTACTTGGATACTCATAGCACTTGTGATGAATTGGCTTTTCACGGGCCCCTGTGTCCCCAGCTGCCTGTATGCTTCTCCGTTTTAGCTGCTGTACTCCCTCGTGCTCCAACTTCCTTTAAAAAAAAAAAAGGAATGTGAATTGAATCACATAAGTTAATTCATTAAAAATGTGACAGCCAAATGGGACGAGGAACAAGACTTTGGACCTCACACAGAAAGTCTCTGTGTTCCTCATTTTTCATGCTTTAGAAAGAGTTTGGAACTAAATTGGGGAATTCCAAATATAAATGTCCTCAGCGGGCTATAATGTTGTTAAAATGACACAAGAATAAGATGTCAAATGCCTTCTTGAGAATTCTATTCTGTTTGCACACTTAGAAGTCAACACAGGGAGAGAGTTCTTGTTTCTGTTCCTTTTGTCTATGTGTGCATGTATATTTATGTGGGGGTATACATGTAGATCTATGTGTAATAAAATGGGGGACAGAGGTCAGTTTTGATGTTGTTCCCCTGGTGCTGATTACCTTTTGGAAACAAGGTCTTCCCAGGCCTGGAACTTGCCAGGTAGGGTAGGGTGGCTGACCTGTAAGTCCCAGGGCCTGTCTCTTCCTTTGCTGTACTGGGATTGCAAGCATCTGGCATTTGCTTGGCTTTTCATCAAGCTGGGTGCTAAGAATTGAACAGAGGTCCTTTTAGTTGGCATAACAGGTAGCCATAAAAGTAGAGTAGAGATCGAGTCCAACAAATTAAATGGTCGTCGCAGTAGAGAATTTACAGAACTCTGGTCATTCACAAGGACTAGAAGAGGGATCACACTGTTGGCGTTTGGCTTACTTGGTTGTTCCATTTTCTCTTCTTGGATAGCCCTATAATCTGAGCTTCCAAACATGGGCATCATGAGGGCACCTCGTCCTCCATCCACGTCTAAATCAGCCTAGAATTCTCATGGATTGCCCTTGGGTAACTTTGATTAGTTTACATTAATTGTGTAAACTAATAAGCATCGCAGTGACATTTTCCTATACACATATTATGCAGGTGACCATATTCACCCCTTCTGTATTTTATAGAAAAAAATTCCACTCTATGCCACTTGGTTCAACATTGTAATTACTTTGTTCATCCTTAAGTAATTCTTCAAAATAATTACAAGGTATGATTAATTATGGAGAAATGCCCCATTCCTGGTTATCCTAAGATGCGTTCATCTCAAAGATAAGTGTTTAATATTAATTAATCCTTCCGTGTGGGAGTACAGGGACAGACATATCATGGCACATGCATGGAGATCAGAGGACAACTTGAGTCAGTTCTCTCCTTTCAGTATGCTCTGAGCTACGATGTCTCCCACTCTGTCACGGCCCTGTGTTCCAAGCTAGCTAGCCCGTGAGCTTGCTGATCATTCTCCCATCTCTGCCTTGTCTATTCCCCAAGAGCACGGGGAATATAGATGGGCATGACCACATCCTGCTTTTTACACGGGTTCTAGGGATTGGATCTGATGAAGCATCTCCCAGCCTGAGATATACATGTTAATCTGTTTTACACTGAATGTTCACAGCAATGTCTGGGACCCCAACACTGCTGCTTAAGGCCAGCCTGGGAGAATTGTTGATTTTTGACGCGTTAGTTATAAATGCCTTTCCAATGGACTACAACTCATTCTGTAGGCAAGGATGGCCTTCTGACCATCCTGCCTCCACTCCTCGGGGCTAAGATTACAAGTATGCACCACTGTCTCCTGTATATGCGTTACTGGGGTGGACCTGAGGGGCTTTGGATGCTGCCTTTGAACAACCGTGCTTCATCCATAACCCTTATAGTTATAACTCTTACCAAAAGCGATGGAAAATTTGTTATCTCAAACTTTGTTTTCCTTTTACCATCATGATTTAAGTTTACTCAGAGATGCAAAACCAAAACTGTTAGTACCCCACACAGAAAAGTCAGAATTGAAAAAAATATGTTCCTTAACATTAAAAGAAAGAAGAAGCGGCTTTCTTTGAAAGCATCTTTAATAACCATATTCAGGGCATAAATGTACATTTTTTTCAAACTGTTACCATGATACTCTTTTCTTTTTCACAAACAAGGCAGCACAGCAAAAATTAAAGCGTGTGATTTGTAAGTTAGAAAGGCCTTGCTTTCTGGTTCTTCACAGCCTTGTCTGAGTCTTGATATCACTTACAGAACTAACCGTGGAGTCAGCTCCATGGCCACAGCCCTGAATCTACTGAATTAAAGCCGTGATCATGGCCTGCTGCTTGGTTCTGATGTCTTCTGCGACAGAACAATCTAGTACTTTCTGTGGTCCACAGTGGTTTGCCTGGGAACCAGGGAGATGCTTGAATACTGCCCCATTCCAATCACAAGTTTCCCTTCCTATTGTGGGAGACAATGAAGTTGAAGTTTGGAGCGGAGTTCTCCTCACAATCCCTAGCCTTCTTAAGCACATGAGCACCCACACCCGCACGCATACATGCACGTGTGCATGTGTGCACAGACACACACACACACACACACACACACACACATACACACACACACACACAGCATGCATTCTTCAATACTGAGTGGTTCCTACATTTACTTGTTTTGGTATACACCCTGACAGTCACATAGCCAAGAGAAGAGACGCCACTGTGAATCATAGGAGCTATTTACAAAGGGTTTCCTCTTTTTCCGTGCCATTTAAATTGCTATTACATTTATTTACCTATCTCCTTTATCTGTGCAGTTGGGGGTGGAGAAGGAATCAGGTACTGTTGCACACCTATAGAGCCCAGAGGACAGTGTGCACGAGCCTGCTGTCTCCCTCCGTGATGTGGGTCCTGGGGATCCAGCGCACACTAGTCATCCGGTATCTTTATCCACTAAGCCACCCTGTTGGCCCACTTTTACCATTTTTATTTTAACCTGAAGAAAAGATATAAAACATTGATGAGCAGTAAATTCATCCAGTACACATGTACAAACTAAGGGGGAAAAAAATGGGATCTAAAGTTCTGCTGTTTGTAGAGAGAGTAGAGAAGTCTTGGCACAGTTATTTATAAAATGATAAATAATTGGGATATGAAATATTTTTAGTGAGTGCTGTTATTTATGTCTGAGGCCTATAAACTTAGGAAGACTCTTGATTCTGCGCTGAGAGATTTGCCCTTTTCTTAGAATCTCTCTGAACTCTGAATTGCTGCTGGAGTGGAGAAGGTGCTAAATGGAGTGTTTTTATTATGTGTTAAGTTTTAAAGGACTGAAATGATCCCTTGAGGGAGCAATTTTTTTAGTTCCTCTTTTGCTTGGTTCTAAGCAGTGTCCTTTATTCACAGAAGGTCAGATCAAAGTATGTGCTTTGATTCACAATAGAAAAACACACTGCCCTTTGTTGAGGGTGGACGTTCATTTTCCTTTTGATGAGTATACAAGATGAGTTTTATGATTTTGTACCTAAAGTAATTACTTCTCAGAATTCTAGAATTTTCTAAAACAGTCTCATTTTAGGAGTAATTTCTTCTTGCTACAATAACTAGTGATTTTTTTTGAACTCATAATCCCAAAGTCATGCTGATGTGTGTGCGTGCACAAATGCTAGTATGTGCATATGTGTTTGTATGTGTGCACAGGTAACCGCAGATATGTGTGCCTGTGCTTGTGGAGGCCAGAGAGTAACATCCAGTGTCATCCCCCTCGGACACTGTTTCCCTACCTTTTTATTTGGCAGGGTGAGCATATCTGGTTGTCAGAGGACAACTGCCAGGAGTAGCTGTTTTCCTTTGACTGTGGAGTGAGGGTGTCCCCTAGATCAAACTCAGGTCTTAAGGATCAAGTGTTTGTATCTGCTGAGACATCTACTGGGTGCCACCAGCTTTTGTGAAACAGCATTTCCTCGTGGCCTACAGCGTTCTCATTAAACTAGACTGGCTCACCCAGTAAACCTAAGGGACCAAGCCAACTCTACCTTTGTAGCCCACAAGCACACTACACTACGCTGGCACTAATCTTTGAAACAAACTGAGGAGTTCCCCAAGAGCATTACAACCTACCTCATTCTCAAGAATTTCACTGTTCTTCTGAGTTCTGATTCTATTTCCTCATTCTTAATTTCCTCCTAAACCTGATAGTCTGACCCGTAGACTTTTACTAGTGGGTATTTTAAACCTTGAACTGAATTCTCATTGAGTTAAAGTAGAACAGGTTTTCCCCTCTGAAACAGATATAACCTATAAATGACTGCTGCCCTGGAAAGATGCATTCCCAGCTCACTTTAGCACAAGGCTAGACTTTTCTACTGTACTCAGATATCGTATAGGTCAGCAAGGCCCAGGTACAAAAATCTAAAAGATGGTGCTCTTTGGTAAGTGTGTAGCTTGGGTAAATTGAGATGCTTGAGATTGTTAAATGGGCTTATCAGTTCTATCTTCCTTTTGGGAGACAAATGAGTTTGAACAGAGCCAAATCGTAGTATCCATGCTTGAACTTTGACCTACCTCTTTAACTCACCCCAGGCTAACACATTGGGCTTAAGTTTTAGGAATTGACTTACTGCTGATTCATGAAGGTAGAAACAGTCTCATAGAGGGTTCACTCTTTTAGAATGAGGAAATCATAAAGGAGTAGAAAGGGCTAAAGTAGCCCTCCTTATTCATTTTGTTTGCAGAGTGACTATAATCATAAGAGGAGAATGGTTTGGGTGAAAGGCAAGAGGAATGGGATCTTAACAGAGGTTTGTTAACTTACTGAAGCCCTTGCAAGATCAATGTGTTAACTGAATGACAGCCACATCTTGAGCAGTGTCATGGGCTTCATGAGTTTCAAAGCTTGGGCCTAGGTATTGCTCAGCACGTTGTAACCTTGCATGAAGTGACCATCTATTCAAAAATGCCTTCCTTGGGACTCAACAGCAACCAAAGGCCTTAGGCTGTGATACGATTTTCATCTAGTCTGGTCTCAACATATAATATGCTCCTGTCATTCCTCAGCAAGTAACCTGGCTACTCATGTCTTTGATAGTTTTTGTTTCCCAAGTGATTTAATGTGTGGGAATCATTGTGACTTGTTCAGTTCCTCGATGATAATCTGGGTATGGCTAGAATTCACTAACAGAACAAAACTGATCAGATTGCTGTGTATTAGAGGGTTATTTATTTGATTTGGAGAGCCAGACAATGACTGGCTCATCAGGGAGGCCAAATCTACGGTAGTTGCTGAATCTATGAGGCTGGACAGAGTGAAATGTTGCAAACAAAGGGATATGCTCCAAGAAAGACTGTATAATCTGAACACTTGCTTCCTCTTCAGTGGCACCATTAAAGAACCATTCAGAGGTAAAGCCTTGGGAAAGGAAGTACGTCATTGGGATGGGCTTTGATGTTTTATAGTCTATCCCCACTTCTTGTTCCTTGTATGTGAAGTTTCCCATGTGAAGAGTAAGTGTGACCACTCTGCTTCCTGACTTCAAGGCCAGACTCATGCTCCTACTACCATGGTTTCCCTGTCACTATGGACAGTATCCCCTCTGAAACAGGGATTCTGTTTCAGAGAACAGAATGTTTCAGAACATGGCGTTCTAAGCAACTGAAAAGTAGCTGTTACACCCCAGGAGATGGTTTGTAATCAGCTGATCCTTATGTTGAGAGCCCAAGGAAAGATCTCAAAGGAAGTCCAAACTATGCTCTCAGGGAAATACAGGTGGTATTTTTTTCTTTTCACACACCCAAGATCTTTTCCTTTCTCTGTGGTAGTTAGAGTTAATTGTTTAATCTAACATGGTCTAGACACATTTGATAGGTAGGTCTCTATGCGTGCCTATGGGAAAACTCACCTTCATTGTGGGTAGAATCATTCTTGATCTGGATAAAATGGAAAAGGTGAGATAAACGGCAGCATCCTCTGACCAGATGCAAAGTGACCAGCTTTTTACTGCCTCTAATAGCATTGAGATTGACTGGGGGAGGAGATGATAAATGATTCGTAACCCGCTAAGACTTGCCTTACCTTTGCTGCTTTCGGAGTATGCAGGTTGTGCTAACATGTCCCTGAACGTAGTCAACTCTTAAAAAGTGGAGATGCTGAAGAAGTCTGGTAAGCATTGTAGTCTCCCTGTCCTCCATCTCTGTCAGGCAGCAGCCTCGCTCAAATGTGAATAACACTGGGTGATTCCTTTTGCACAGAACTCGTGGAAGTTAATATGAGCAGAGAACAATCAGATACCAGAGAACTCAGGGAACATTTAGGATGTTCCATGGATAACCACAGTAGTCCTGTGAAGGGCACCTACTAATAAACCAAGTTCACGGCCCCTTAAGCCCACTAAAAATCATGTCTCACCATGGTTTTTGTTGCCGTCCCTGCATAAATGAGTGGCCACGATTCTTTCTGCTTGATTTTGTTGTCGGATGAGATTTCCACCCAAATGTGTCCTCTTTTGGTAGATTTGATAACTCACTTCTAATCCATTTTGTTGTGTACCAAATTAATTGATTCACTAATGAATTAGCACAGCAATCCCTTTGTCTGCCTGCTAAGGCGAAGTTGATGCCTTAGTCTGAATGAGGAAGTTTCTGCTGTAATTACAAGTGATGATCTGAGAACAGCTCCTTTGCAAATACTCTACAATCTATTGTATTGCATTTACAAAATAATTTGTAAACATGCCCTCAAGATATAAATTAGGCTGTATTTCTCTTGGGTCACTGTATTTGATTTTCTTTCCAAGCCTTCTGTTATTGCATTTTTCTTCTTTGTGTATTTTTAGCACTTCTTTCCTTCTGAGCATCTCAACATTACCTCCAGGGAATGATAGTGAGAACAGGCACAGAAATAATTAATATCTCCTTTGCAGTCATTTGATCCACATGTTAGCCTTTTCCAATAGCCAGACCAGGAAGTTAAGTTTACCTCGTCCTGGAGGAAGCTTCATTTTGCACAGGCAGCTGGCTTTCCGAGTGTTGTACAGTAAGTCAGGTGGCTGTGGACTAGGTTCCATACTTTGGTGGGGATAGTACTAATTGTATTCTGTACCCATATTACTCAAACTCAGCCATGTCTGGCAGTCACCTGTACAGCTTTAAACATTACCCATCTTGAGGGGGTAGATGGTCTGGTGGGCTAAGTGCCTCACGAGCAAGCGTGAGGACCTACTTGAGTTTGGTTCTCTGAACCTGTCTGGTGCCTCATGCTTGAAAACCCAGTAGTGTGGGGGCAGATCCATGGCCAGCCATGAAGCCTATTTGACAACAAGTTCCAGGCCACACACTTGCACACATAAATACATCACACACATTCGTGCACATGCATGCGCAACCCCCACCACACACACACACACACACACACACACAAATACATATGCACATTCATGCGTGCATGGACATGCACACAATCACATTATGCATGCCCTGCTCATACTCCAGGGACTCTGAACTAATTAGCTTGGGTGTGGCCTGAGCATAGGGATTTTCATAATTCCCACATCTTTAGCAGGGCAGCAGGACAGTTCAACTTTGCATGTTGCTTTCTTGCTAACTGAAGATGGCTACAATCAGGTATTATCTTCATTTCCCTGATAGCAGTATTTCTCTCAGAGTATCCAGTCCTGTCCCTTTTGTATAGGAGACATTGAGCTTCTAGGGAAGGAAGAAGTTGAATTGGTTCCTGGAAGACAGTAAACTTTAAATAAATGAAAGTACCTTTGGTGCTATGGGAACTCAGAGGAAGCAGATAATCATAGGTATTCTGATAAGAGAAAGCCAAGGATCATGGGTACTCTGATGGCAGATGACAGAGGAAAATGGCCATTGTAGGACAAGGAAACAGAAGACTATGGGTACTCTAATGAGAGATAGCAGCATGATTATGGAGGCAATGAGGATTATAGAATATTCTGGTGAAGGAAGCAGGAAACTGTGAGTTGATTTGATAACTCCAGAGACAACAACCTAATTTCCAATTGACAAACTTACAGGTGTGTAGCATTCCCAAAGGTATGAGAGCTATGGAGACATCATCCCAGCCATCCCCAGAACATGCCTTGGTAGTGAGCTTCCTGCTCCAGAGTCAGTGTACAAAGTGTACACATATCAGGGTGTCACTCAGGAAAATGATGGTGTATGCCTGGCCCCATACAACCATTCCAGACAGAATGAGTGAGATGTAGTAGAATGATCATAGGAAGCATATCCTTGAGAGAAAACTCAGCTGTGGGAAGGGTCTAATGGACAGCACTGTAAAATGAGTTAGTAAGAGGAAATCATAGATACAAAATAGATACACACAAACAAAATGATAAAATTCTAAATTTGCCTTTATTAGAGTTTCCTCCCAACTTAACTTCAGGCCTTATGTCCTTTTGAGAGACCTAACTGTTAAGCCAACGTTAGAGTTAACCAAATGAAGACATTTTTCTTGTTATACCAGAAGGCCCTGGAAAGGCAGAGGTTATAGACAGAGAGATTCCAGGGCCTGGCATCATACTTAAGCCCTCTGTTCAAACAGCTCTGGACTTCTACACAGAGCTGAGTTTCCAGGCTGTCCTAAGCCATTCTGATTCTTCCACCAGTACCTGGGAAAGTCTTTGGTTCACAGTGCCTTCTGGGGTTTGGGTTGAGAGAGAGATGGACAACTGAGCACCATCCTTCCTGCAATGTGGGAGTCAGGCAGGAGGCCTGGGCTCATTTCTGCTAGGCTCTATAGGATGATCACACATCTCTCTTATAGATCAGGTGACTTAAAAGGGCTGGGATAATCTCTTATTTCCTGTAGTGGCAAAGATATAAACAGGTGATATTTATGACATTTTTTTGTTTTGTCCTGTTTATGTGGACTGTGTTACCAGTTTATTGTAGGGAGGCCAGAGGAGAGTCTTGGCTGTCATTCATCACATATCACACATTTGTTTTGGTTTATGGATAGGGCCTCTTACTGACCAGGAGCTTGTCTAGTTTTCAAGCTAATGAGTCCTTGGGCTGCTCATTTCTGCTTCTCCAATACTGGGATTGCAGTCAACCTGTTATGTGTATGCAGGCTCTGGGGATCAATCTCAGATCCTGCTGCTTGCAAGGCAAACACTTTCCTGTCTGAGTTGTCTTCCCAGACCTGTGTTTTTCTAAGGACAAGTTCAGGTGCAGTAGATGAGGGTCAATCACCATGTAGAGAGGAAATGGACTTAGAGGCCTTGTGGAAACATTAGAAAACATGGCAGGGATTTGAGGTCACTGTATCTCAGAGCTGAGAGTCCTCTCTCACCCCCAACTCCCACTGATTTTACATGCAAGGAAATGACACCCATATCTATCTAGATTAACAGCAACCACTCTACCTCTGAGTCCCAGACTTGAATCTCAGACCCAGCTCACATCATCAGCAGAAAGTCCCCAAGGTTACTTGACACTAAGATGACCACTGGGTAAATGCAGTTGGCCATTTCTTATGGAGAAAGTTAGAAGGTCTCTGGGAGAGCCAATTATCTTGGAACCCCAATTTGCCAGGTTATTTCTCTTTAAATAGCCTGAATTTTTTTGATATGAAAAAAATTGTTTATTCGGGTTTCAGATGAACTTCTTAAATAACTCTTCCATATTCTGATGTCTCTAATTGGTTTTAGGATTCTATTAATGTTTTTGATAATTTCTATAAATCTCCTTCCCTCTTACCGAGGATGAGTCACCTGGCCCCTTTGGAGCTGTTTCTGCCTCTTGGCTCCCACTGAGGCTGTGAGTGGCTTGACAGGATCTACTTCCCACTCCATGACAAAGAGACACCTCACCTGAGGACTTCCTGACATTTCCAGGGGCTGGGGGATAAAAATAATAGTTTGAATGTCAAAAAACACACCAGGACAGTATTAGGAGCTGAATTTCTTCTGGAAAACTCCTCAAACTATTGAGTCTCACCATCTCTCTCTAGAATTTTGCCTCATAAGTGGCCAGGTGTTATCTGAATTATACTAAATAAAATGCAGTGTTTGCATTTTAAGTTCTATTTAGGTACAAGTAGGTGAGCTTCTCTCTCTCTCTCTCTCTCTCTCTGTCTCTCTCTCTCTCTCTCTCTCTCTCTCTCTCTCCTCTCTCTCCCACACTCAACATTAAACATTAAACTAAATTTTCCATCTGTGACCTTCAAAAGTACATGTGATCTCCAAACCCCTGAGAGTTGTCCTTTTCAGTAACTCCAGGAAAAATGGAGGAATTCAGGCTTTGACTCAGTCTACAGACATTTGCAAGAGAGTAACTTGGCTTACAAGTTATCTATGGTGCCATGAGGTGAACATGGTGGTAATATCATTTAAAACATAAGCACACAGTCCTGGTCAACTTTACTGTCCACTCAACACAGCCAGCGGTCACCTGAGAGGAGACCTCTCAATGGAGAAATTATATAGATATGATTGGTCTGGGGACATGCCTATCAAGAGTTGTCTTGATTGTTAATTAATCTAGAAGGGTCCAGCCCACTGTGAGCAGAACCATCCCTAGGTGCGTGGTCCTGAAATGTATAAAAAAGTATAATCCAGCCTGTGAGTTTTGTAGCAATTAGCACCCTCCATAGTTCTTGCTGTACATCTTTAGTTGTGGTATGAGTTCTTTGGTCAAGGGTAATTCTATATGGATGGCAATCAGCCTTCTGCTTTTGAGTTTCTACTTTATCTTTCCTTAATGATGGACTACAATCTGTAATTGTAAGCTGAAATAAGTCCTTTCCTCCTCTAAATTGCTTGTGGTCAAGGTATTTTATCACAGTAGCAACAACAAACTGCAAACACACAGGCCATTCCATCTTCAGGGAGGAAATTGGCTTAATGGTATTTTCATCATACGAGCAAATGTTCTATTGGTGCTTTATGCTAATGATGGAAAAACCTTTTATAAAATTAGCGGAGCTAGTTTGGCTGGTGCGCATCTGTAATCCTAGCACTTAGAAGTTTAGAGTCAAGAGGATCAGGAGTTTGAGACCAGACTTCGCTATGTAGAGTCAGTCTCGTTCTATCCCCTGCGTGAATCTCTCCAGCTTCCTGCCCCTAAGCCCTCCCCACCCCTGCCTACTTTCTGTTAAAAGCACTTAGGAACACTTAACTAATTGAGCTGTATTCATGTCATCAGCGGTAACAACATAGGTGATGTCGTCTGTCAATCAGCATATTAACCAACCAACAGTGACATTTACTGAACGGCTTCTTGTGCTGTACTGGGTGTGGTTTTGGGGACGCACTGTACATCTCAATCCCGGATAGACATACGCTATCATCCTGACCTGACATCCCATAGAAAGCATCTCTTTACTGATGCGGCCTGGCTAGCTCTCTTTTCCTTTTGAAATATTATTATTACAAATTCTCCTTAATTAGCCACGGCTCTATGTTTTTTTTAAACCAATCACAAATTCAAAGTGTTGTATGTTTAAGTTATTTAATGGTGTGCCCATGTGTGTGCTTGTGTTTGCACAGGTGTGGGTATGGGTGCCTTCATGCCCTTCTGTGCAGTGCTCATGGAGGCAGAAGAGGGCTTTCGTTAGCCTTGAGCTGGAATTATGGGCGGTTACAAGCTAAGCTGCCTGACGTGGGTGCCGAGAACAGAATTTGGGTGCTTTGCCAGAGCAGTAAGTGTTCTTACCTGCCGAGCCTTCTGTTCGGCCTCCGAAGTGTTGAGTTAAAAGATATGATAACAGTCACAGCCTAGTCCAGGCTACCTTCAGAGCTCAGAGCTCTGTATTAGCCCACAGTCAAAGAAAAACACTGAGCATAATGCCTGTTTTATAATAAAGGCTGACTCTCTTCATGTAACTTAATAAGTAGCTATAGCCAAAACACACTGGCAATAGCGTTCGCTGTCTGTGTCATGATCTAGCCTGAGACTCAGTGCTATCCCTCACCACTGCTGCACAGCATGGCAAACGAGGGTCAAACCACATGTCACTGACTCAGGAAAAGATCAACATTCAAAGTGTGGCTCCTATTAAACTCGTATTGCTTTTCCTTTCTTGTAAAGTTAAAAAAAAAAAAAAAAAAGAAGATGGCTCGTTAAGTATAACCATCATAAGTCAAGGCCTGCCTGCAGAGTTATTATTGCTGCTGCCTCCTATGAATACTTAGAGAGTTCTTTGACAAGAGGCAATTGCCTCCCAGTCAGTTCAGTTTAACAAACTCAGAAGACACATAAATATGTCTCTGCCGTCCATTGATCACATAAAAGGATCCGGTATTGACCATAATTCCTGGAGTAAGCTTTGATCATCTGACAATCAGAATTGATGGGGGGTCATAAGACAGAATCTTACTTAATTAAAAAACTTTAATTGACAAATTGAACTTTTTTACCCTCACGGTATACAGCATGATGCTTTGATAGATGTAAACATTGCAGAATGGCGAATGTAAGTTAATTAGCATATACATCACCTCACATATTTGTCGTTTGTTTTTCTTGGGATAAGAATGCTGAAAATGTACATCTTAGTAATTTCCACGTAAAGAGTCCATTGTTAGTAGCTGTGATCACTGTGTTCCGCGTGGACTATCTACATATTCTTCCTGTATTACTGATAATTTGGGTTATTTGACCAGCATCTTCTAGTAACCACATTTTGCTATATGATTCTGTAGGTAGGTCCGTTTTGGGGGAGTTTTAGAAGTCAGTGAGTCATGTGGAATTTGCCTTTCAGATGGCCTTGTTTCACTTAATGGCATGCCTTTGAGCTTGCTCCTTTGCAGCAAAATAGAAATTTTTATTCTGTTTGCATTGATTTTAAATTAAATTTCTCCAAAGAATTCTTTGTGTGTGTGTATGTGTGTGTGTGTGTGTGTGTGTGTGTGTGTGTGTGTGTGTGTGTGTGTGTGCGCGCGCGCGCGCGCGTGTATGCCAGTAGAGAACCTCAGGTGCCTTCCTCCATGTTTTGTTTGTGACAGGGACCTGAACAAGGCTGCTCAGCAAACCCTAGGAATCTGCCTGTCTCTTTCCTTAAAGCTGGGACTACAAGCAAACACTTCTAGGCCTGTCTTTTACATGGGTTCTCAGGATCCAACACAGGTCCTCATGCTTGGACAGCAAGCCCTTCACTGGTTGAGTTATCTCCCCAGTATGTGCTTCAACTGTCTAGCCACAGGTCACATCAGTGTGTGTAAAGGACACTGTTGGGGTAGCCATAGCATGTACCGTGAGAGGTCACTAGGTGAATTTCCAGCTCACTGGGGACAGCCCCTGCTCAGCCCAGGTGCTCAGCTTCCCCTTTGGAAGCTCTTTGGCTCCCCTACCCTGTTAATTCCTTCAAGAAACTGGGTTGGAGAAATTACAGATTTTAACCTCAAGTTATAAATTTGTCCTTTTGTTTGTTTAAGGGCAATCATTCACCAACTGTGTTGTGTTATTTTCCATCTATGTAGCATTCTTTTTTTGTTTTAAGTATTTATTTCTTTTTTAAGAAGTGTGTGTGTGTGTGTGTGTGTGTGTGTGTGTGTGTGTGTGTGTGTGTGCATGACTTTAGGTGCCTGTGGAATCCAGAACAGAGTGTTGACTTCCCTGTAACTGGAATTACAGGCTATTGTGACGTGAACAGCCCAGTATGTGCTGGAAGTTGAATCTGAGTCCTTTGCGGCCCTTCTGGGACATTCTTACTACTTTATACTCCCCCCCTCCCAAATCATGCTCAGACAACCTTATTTCTCTAATTCCTGATGTCCAGACATCTGGAACCTACCTTCCATAAAAACTACGTCTTCTTTTTGGCGCCTTCCCATTCCACTGGAGCCTCTCTCTATGCCGAGCACCTTTCGAACTGAACCTGTGCTACAGAAATAAATGTTACCGATGGATGGAGGAAGCAGTAAAAGCATCAGCTGAGAATTTATTAATGTAACTGTGGGAATCTGCTCAATATGGAAGGTAGTTGGTGATATCAAGAAGTGTTTTGAGTGAAGAGTAATGCAGAGAGGAAGTGGATTGATGTGCTCATGGCTGTGAGTTCATCTCAGGCACATAAAGCAAACACCCTGCCCTCTTATCCATCATACACATTTAATCTCCGAGATTTCATTGTGTGCTTCATTCACTTTGTGAGTCAAATCCGGGGATGAAAGAGGGGGAGTTTTATATGTTTTTTGCCTGGCAGCGGGAATGTTAAACTGTGAACAAATTGGGATGTTCTTTTAAAATCCTGTGATTTATCTCGCACTATTTTTCTCCCACTTTTAAAATTTAGTATGCTAGTGTGGAACAAAAGCTGCTAGCAGTCCCCGGAAATAGGGACTTGGCTGTGATATTTGCTCAAGTACTCGCTACAGCAGCCATATTTTCTGAGCACCCTCTCCATCACCTCAAAACAAAAGGTTCAATAAATCACGGTTTCATGTTGCTGGGGCGCCTAGGAGTGCCTGTCAGGCAGTCTCTGGCCTTGCTGCTCTGAGTATTGTTTTAATCTTTTATTTAGTTTTTGATAACATTATACACGGATACATTGATATTATCTATCCCAGCTCTCCACCCAACCCCACTCCCCTTAGCATCCTCCGCCATTCTTCTACCTTTCTACCTTTTTAATTTTGTTGTAACCCACCGAGTGCACGTAGTGCCTGCTTGTAACAGCGACTGCTCTTGTTGGCTTGATGGTGAACAGGTCTTGTGCAAGTTACCATAGCTGTGGTAAGTTCATCCCTACTGGCCAACTCTTAGAGTCTTTATGTCCCTTCTACAATGGTGTTCGGTGGGTCTTGGAGGGCTTTCACAGAATGTTCCGTGTAGGGCTGAGCCTTCAGTAGTCATTTGTCCTCTGCACTTTGGTTAATGATGAGTCTCTACATTCACTGCTACCTATTGCTGACAGGAAAGTCTGTGACCAAAGCTGAGATGAGCGCTGACCATGAGTATAGGCGTGAGTATTTAGAAAGCAGTTTGACAATATGCCCCTTTCACAAAATAGGAGTTGTGAATTCCCCACTAGGGCCTATGACCTCCTGGGCCATATGTTTTTGATCAGGTTAATTATATCAGCTATGAATTACCTCCTCTTGCACAGGCTACGGATCTTGAGGAAGGGAGTTGATAATCCCCATGATCTTCATGCCACCATTGTGACAGTTGATTGATGTGTATCATAGTGTATGTTTTCATTTTGAACTAATCAGATCATCATTAACCATTGAGTGGTAGTGGTTTGTTAAACCTATTCTGAGCCCAGCCCTAACATTTGTGATGGAATTAGTAGCTCAAATAATGTCGTAGGAGCCTGGAACTATGCTGCTTGACAGTAGCATAGCTCATGGGAAAATAAGACCACAGGTCCTCAGATGAGATCACTATTAAGAATAAATCTGTGCAGGCATGGGGAAATTCATAAGTGAAATTAGCATTGTGTTTCAGTTCTTAGTTCTGACACTTAGTGGGAATCTGGATTCTTAATAACTGCTCGAGCCAATTCTCTTGTGTGTAAAGGGGACGAGGACATTTAGATGTTTCATGTATGTAGCATACTTGTGGGCTTACATGTGTAACTTTGAGGTTTAAAGATTGTGATAGTTTGTCTTCATGGCCAACTTGGCTGGATTTAAAATTACTTTGCCAAGATGCTTCTAAGTCTGCTGATAAGGGAGTTTTCGGAGAGATGTCAATGATGGAGATCCCACGCTAAATATGGACAACTTCATTCCATGACCCAAGGTCTTGGACTAAATAAAAAAGAGACAGTGAGTTGAGAAGCAGCATTCATCTCCCTTTGCTTCCTCACTGTGGATGCTGTGTGAGCAGCTGCTTCAAGCCTCTGCCGTCACACCTCCCCTCATGGTAGATTGTGCCATCAAATGTTCCCCATGTATTGATTGCTTCTGGTTGAGTATTTTGCCTCAGCAATAAGAAAACTAGTACTCTTGAATATTCAATGCTATTCAGTATCTTTTGAGTTCTAGAAGAATTTAACATTTCATACTAATTCCATCCTAATCTCTGTCTTATATGCTCGAGTATAAGTGACGCATTTTCAATGTTTGCAATGAGTTAGTGTGTAGCTGAGATCTATGGCTGTGTATTCAGAGGGAAAACACATCATTGTAAACTTTGCCAAGGCAGGATGTTGGCTTCACTTCCCATTATTTCCTTTCCTGTCCTCAAGCTAAGAAACCACAGGTATCTACAGATGTCAAAAGATGAAGAGCTATTGGTATTGATTGGTAAAATGTTTATAAGGCAAGAAGTAGGATCTGAGTTCGGATCCCCAGCACACATGGAAAACAGGACAGATGTAGTGGCCCATACTTGGAATTTGAGCCCTGGGCAAGCAAAGCTAGGTAGACCTCTGGAACTCACTGGACACACCCAGTAGAACCGACATAGCGTGTTCCTGTTTAGTGAGGGACACTTCCAGAAAAGAACCAAAGACAAGCAGCACTTGAGAAATGCCACTTAAGGCTGACCTTTTTCCTCAACATGTGCATGCAGGGCTGGTGCGTGCTCGCTCGCTCTCTCTCTCTCTCTCTCTCTCTCTCTCTCTCTCTCTCTCTCTCTCTCTCCCTCCTCCCTCCCTCCCTCCCTACCCCCCACACACACAGTTGGCAACTATTACCATCATCTCTATATGTGTAGGCTTTGTGTCCATGTCATTTGATAAAACCATAATAAAAGTCAAGAGGTGCTTCGCAGATTAACTCGAGTGCATTTGTCTGTGAGTAGAAACATAAATAGAAGACATCTGATACTATGTCATTTCACTGAACAACACCGATATCTACTGAGATCCTAAGATCTCCCCTGCCAAGTATTTGCCAGAGCTAGAATCACTCCTGTGGAATGGGCCTCAAACCCAACCAGGAAGTAGTAGATTACTCCAATTATAAGAGTGTTAAACAAGTCATTTATGTCATCCCCTCTAAGACTCAGGAACATTGGGAGATAGCAGGAGGCAGAGGAGGTGGGGGGAGAAAATGTAAAAACCAGAAGGGGTTCAAAGTATCATCTTTTATGCATGGCAGAGCCATTGCAATCACAAACCCACAGCACCAGTGAATGCCTGCACTGGGTCTTCCTGAGACTGGGTTCTTCAACAGTCAGGCTTAGGGTTGGACCCCTCCTTAAGGGACTGCTTGCTACCGAGAGGCTAAGGGAGGAAGCAGAAGTCATTGCTTTCGATCCTGTACCAACTGATGACTTTCTCAGGCGCCAGTGAATAAGTCCAATGTAGTGCTCACACAGAGGCTCGGGTAAACCTAAATGGGTCACAAAATGAAAGCTGAAGACATGAATTTGGGAAAGGGACAGGTGGGGATGAAGGAGATTAAGAGGGGTAGAAAGGAGATAAAAGAGAGTATCAGGGAAAGGGTAATAAGAATGTATTATATACATGTGTGAAATTGTCAAATAAAATTAATCAATAAAAAGAAGAGATTTTTGCTTTATTTTTTTTAATCTTTATATTACTCTTATCTTAGGGTTTCTATAGCTGTGAAGAGAATCCATGACCACCACACGTCTTATAAAGGAAACATTTAACTGTGGCTGACTTACAGTTTCAGAGGTTTAGTCCATTTTTATCATGATAGAACGAATGGCAGTACTCAGGCAGACATGGTTCCTGGAGAAGGAGCTGAGAATTCTACATCTTGATCCACAGGCAGCAGAAAGAGACTGGGAGCCACACTGGGCATAGCTTGAACATATAAGATCTTAACGCCTACCCCCATAGTGACACACTCCCTCAAGCAAGGCATGCCTACTCCAACAAGGCCACATCTCTTAATAGTGATACTTCCTATGAGCCAAAAATTCAAGCACACGAGTCTATGGGGCATTCCTATTTGAACCACAAGACTATCCATAAATAATTGCCTATGGAGATGGCCCATGTCCAGCAAGCTTTTCTGGGAGATGTTGCAGGTCCTTGTTCTAAACTATTACCTAATGTGGTTCTGCAGGCCATTCATTCCCCAGAGACATGATAAGGAATGTACTAATTATATAAGGCCCAAGAAAAAGGCACGGCTAAATGATGATTTCTTTAAATGCAGAGGAAAATCTGCATATTGGGAAGAGCACAGAGGATTTTTTGAGAAAAGTCTTATAGACAGATCTAATCCTAAATACGTTATATATTAAGTATTCCAAATCTCTAGTGGGATTCTAAGTATTTATCTTCTTAAATTGAGTTTTACAGGTGATTAAAATGATAGAGTTATAAAGCCTGAAGAGTTTTGAGTTGTGCTGTTTGTGGATTGTATTTAACTTGTATGGGGTGTATAAGGCCATGGCACACAGATGGGGGCCAGGTGAAAACCTCAGCCATTGGTCCTGGCTCTCACCCTCTACCTTCTTTGAGGTGGGGTCTCTGTATAGTCTTGTGGTATGCATGCCAGGATAGTAGCTTGTGAGCCTCTAGGGATCTTCCTGTTTCTCCTCCCTCCCTCATACAGGAACACTGGGTTGCAGCTGCTTGAACTGCTGTATCCTGCTTTTATGCGTTTCTTGGTTTTCCCAACACAAAGTCTCCCACACATATAGCAAGCACTTTTACCCACTGAACCATCCTCCCAAGCCCTGTGTTTGTACATTGCATTCAAAACATGAAGAAGTTGAGCAGACAAATAAATACTGACTACCAGACATACAACTGGACTGGAACAGAGGGGGAACAGATGTAGATTTCAGATGTTTACTTGTTCTCACCTTAGTGAACTAATGTCTGTAAACTTGGCCTCGAGAAGAACAGACTTTCAGTTGACAGTGAGCCAGGGCTGGGCTGCAGCTCATTCAGGAGAGAGCCTGTCGAGCATGCAGGGACCTGGATTTGGTCCTCAGCACTATGTAAACCTGGCACATTCCTGGAGGCCCAGCAGTTGGAAGGCAGAAACAGAAGGAACTGCCTTGATTACACTGTGTGGTAGTGGAGGCCAGCCTGGTCTAAACATTACTCTCCAAAGAAATCAGTTAAAAACATGAAGACGGCAAAGCAGTTGTTTGGCTTTGAGAAGATTGGCTATACACCATCAAGTGGAATATCAGAACGTTATAAACGTAATAGAGTATCTTTCTCTCTGCCTTGACGTGGGTTTCTTCAGCGTAGTCCTGGGTCAGGCACTCACAGCAGCGTACTTCAGAAGTATGGTAGCAAAAGGAAGCGCTGTCAAAGTGAGGTTGGACTTCCAAGGTTAAGTTTTGTAACATGTGATTGGACAACCACACACACCTGCTGACTTGTAGGCGTGCATACGCCTACTGCTTCTTTGGTCTCTAGAGTTTTTACTAAATTTAAGTAGGTGTGTGTGTGTGTAGGTGTGTGTGTGTGTTTGTGTGTGTGTGTGTGTGTTCAAGTGCATACACTATAGTATGCATGTGGAGGTCAGAGGACAACTTGTAAGCATTGATTTTCTCCTTCCATTGTGTCTGACTCTGGATCACCCTCAGGTTGTCAGGCTTTGCAGGAAATCCTTTACCCACTGAGCCATCTTACTGGCCTTCATTGACTTTAATTAAGGGAGAAATTATGGACTCATTTTGGTAATCCGTTCCTACTTCTATACCTAATTCTGGAATCTGGTACGTATATTTCTCTTTATCAATCATTTAAAAAAAACCAGAGACAGTCAAACATGTTTTGCATATTAGGAGAGCCTTCCAAGAAAGTTGGGATGTAAACAGAGACTGATGCTTTAAAATCTTAGTATCACTTTCTCTGTAAGCCACCCAACACAGCAGTGGGCTCTTAATGCCATCTGCTCCACAGACGTAGCAGTTGCAACCCATGGGCCCTGGAGTCCCAGGTTTTCATGTGCTAACATAGAGAAACACCAGTGCCGAAGCCAGCCTCTGACTTCAGAAGATGAAGTGGTGGTGTTTAATAAGCTGTGGGGAAATCTATCTCCCTACCATTCCTGTGGCCTGCCATTAAGCACCTCTCATTTTCACTCTCCTGTGGGTACTGTTTTCAACCATCAGTTTTCTCTTTGTTTTTCTGATTAATGACAAAACTGGACATGGTAATACACATGTCCCCAAGCACTAGAGTGGAGGAAGATGAAACATCAGAAGTTCAAGGTCATTGTAAGTTACTTAGAGTTTAGTGAATGTAAAGACACTTTAGTCTTCACAAGATCTGTCTACACACACACACACACACACACACACACACACACACACACACACACACACAGCATTTCCAGGAGAAATATCACTTGAGGGAGAGATAGGCCATACCCCATCTTTGGGAATTCAAAGCCAGCCTGGACTACATAGCAAATTATAGGCCAGTGGAGGGTACACAATGAAACTCTGTTCAAGAAGAAATAAATACTAAACCAAATTATCAATGCCAAAAGCTTTTGGAACATGAAGGTCATTTATATCTTGTGTTGGGGCTGTTGAACTTTACATGTCAGTTCTGGAAAGTTCTCTAGAATAAAAGACTTCTGGCCCCTCTCCCAGATACCAACTCACTGGGGCCAGAGTTTGCCAAGGAATCTGTGTTTGAGGCAAGCATTACTTCTCTTCTCTGCCCTCCCCTCTGCTGACTCCAAAGTCATTGCAGGTGGCATCAGAAACCTTGAGCTAAGGATGTGTTAGTGATTTGACATTGTTAGGCAAACTGCACACTAAAAAATCCAAATTACAAGATGGCTGTCAAACTCCAAGGTCATCTACACCATAAGCTTAGTCAGCTCCCACGTGGGCTCTTTCTGCAGCATCTTCTTCCCCTTCTGATAACTGTGCAAGCTCACACTCCTCACTGCTTCAGATACCCATCTGTCATCTCATCCTTACCACCACCACACATGCACATGCAAACCCAGGAAAAAACCGATATTCATACACAGAGAAACATGAACACACATATAGGCTCATGTACAGACACAACACTGCACTTAGAGATATTGACACAAAGACAGACATATATGCACACATGTATCATTTATGTACACCAAGGCACACATTCGTATGCATATACACCCATGTACATCACACACACACACACACACACACACACACACACACACACACACACACATACACACTTCCTGCTCAGTAACATTTTACTTTGTTAGTGTGTGGAGAAATTCCACACATGTGCCCTGTTCCCACTTCACCCTCCAGCTTCATCTTTGGCCCCCACTCCTTCAACTCCTCCAAGTTCCCTCCACTTTCCCAGTTAGATACCCGCTTCCCACTCCTGGCCACTTCTCTTTCTTTCCTGATAAGCTCCTCTGTTTATCCAGATCTCAGTTCATCGACAACCATGCACTTGCCATCCATCTGTATTTCAATAGGATTGTAACGTGTGTGTGTGTGTGTGTGTGTGTGTGTGTGCACATGAGTACAGGTGCTCATACACGTGTGTACATGTGTGCATGGAGGCCATAGGTCAGGATTCTTCCTCAGTTGGTGATTCTTCCTCACTTCATTTCTTAAGATACAAAGTCCCTCATTGAACCAGGAGCTTACACATTGTCTAGACTTCCTGGATACCAAACTTCAAGGATCCTCCTATCTCCGTTCTCCTGTCCCATTGCTGAGATTACAGGAGTGCACCACCCTGACTAACATTCTATGTGGGTACTGGGGATCCGAACTCAGATTCTTATGCTTGCACAGTAAGCGCTTTTATCAGCTGAGTTGTTTGTTTTATTTATATTTTTATACAGAGTCTCTCACTGGGACCGGGGCCTCCTGGTAAGACTAGGATAGTTAGCTAATGCACTTGCTTATCTCCTCCCTACTTCTGGTATTTCATGTGTGTGCTGCCATGTCCAACTTTTTATGTGTGGTTTAAGGATCAAACATGGAATGGGTCTTCATGCTTGTAGAGCATTGCACCCTAAGCTATTCCAGCCCTCTGCATTGATTTCTCTTGAAGCACCTGGACACTTCCTCACACTCGGTACTGAGATTCCTGTGACACTTTGAGTAGCAGTAACCTGTGCTCTACCAGACTGGGGACCATGTGTGCCTTATACCTCCATGTCCCGGGCATTCTTTCCAGTGCCTGATTCATTACTGCTCGTCAAATATTGATTGGTTGGATAGATGAGTTAATTTAATCAGGAAGTCAGAGAACCTCGTGGAACATTGGAGTCCTACTGTGAACCTGACTGGAGGAAGCAAATCATTTGAAAGTCGATAAAACCCATTTGACCATCTCAGCAAAGGACTATATGACCATTTTCCTACATGTGTACATTAATGGTTTTTGAGTCAGGGTCTTGTGCAGCTCATGCTTAGCCCTGTTCTTGATGTGTAGGTGGAGATAACTTTGCTCTCCTTCCAAGTGTTTGGGTCACAGGTATACACCACCATATCCAGTTTATCCAGTGTTGGGGATGGAACCTAGTGCTTCAAGCATGTTAATCAGCTTCTTTACCAACTCCACACCCCAGCCCCTCCTCCACACTTACTTACGCCTCCTACATCATAGACAGAAGCATCATCTTTCGGCTGATGTAGAGCTAGGCTGCCTGCTCCTTGAAGTAAATGAGCTCCCAGGACTATGATCCCTCAGAGCTAACCTGAAGCAGCGTGGAGCTTGTGTTGATTGATACTGTTTTACATAGGCCTGATGAAGCAGAATGTTCCAGAAGAAAAGAAGAGCATTCCCTCACTGGTGAATCATTGCCTTGCTTACCACTTAGAGAAACAAAGAGCTCTGAGGGAAGCTTTATGTACCGACAAGGCAGAATTTGATTTAAACTCTTCAGTGCTAACTGAGCCCCTAAATCTTTACCTTCAAGGGGATGACTCGTATTTGTTGACGCAAACAAGATCATGGCTCCAGCCATATATGAACTATGTGGGGACAGGCATTGTTCGTGTAGCAGCTCCACTTCCGTGGACTTCATGGCTGCTTCAAGTCTGTAGAAAGGAGAGCAGGTAACCTCTGAAACCACATTTTTTGTTTCCCAGTCTGCTAACCTCCAGGTAGCCTGGCTTGCTTTCCTTGAGTCTGGGAAGTTGTTGGGAAGAAAGTGTTTTATCTGAAACTACAGGCTTCTGATCCCTGTCTTGTAATCTTAGCCACAGTTTTCCTGTTTCTCTTTCTCTGTCTCCCTGTCCCTGTCTCTGTGCCTCTTTATCTCTTTCAGTCTCTTTATCTCTCTGTCTCTGTCTCTCTGATTCTGCCTTTCTTTGTCACTCTGTCTTTCTCCCTATCCGTCCCTCACTTTCTCTGTTGCTCTTGGTCTCTGTCTCTGTAGCCGTGTGTACTTGTCTGTCTGTCTGTGGCTGTCTCTGCTTCTCTGTATCCGTCTTTACATCTCTCTCTGTCTCTGTCTTGTCCTCCTACCTCTATGTCTTCTTCATATCTTTTGTTGTTCTGTGTCCTCCTGTGTGTCACTCTCTGCTGCTTCCTCTTTCTTACCCTTTCCTCTCCTCCCCTGGATCTTTAATCGGCAAAGATACTAAACTTTCTGCTATTTTGTCTAATTGTGCGTTAGTTACACTTACCATTTTTTTTCAAACATTGGCATGCTTTAATGAGTTTAAGATAAATTTAGAAGCCATCAAGCCTGACACGAACAGCTGTGGACTGCTGGTGGGTGAAGCCATGTTCCCCGCAGGTCTGTCTCCATTCATTTTCATTTTGCTTGGTCTCTTCTAGAAGGCCCCTTAGATTTGTATTCTTTTTTTAATTGTTTTGCATTGATTTCTAATGAATTTCGCATTTATTTCTAATGTAATTATTTTGCATTTATTTCTTTGTGATATGTGGACATGCCTGTGCCATGGCCCGTTTGTGGAAGTAGAGGACGACTTGCAGGAACCAGCTTTCTCCTTCCATATGAAGGTCTCAGAAATCCCCCTCGGGTTGTCAGCCTTAGCAGTAGACACCGCTACCCGCTAAGCCACCTTGCCATCACACAGAAAGGAACATGAACCATCAAAGCCTGACTCTAGAGCTGAGGTTTTAGTAGTTTCAGAAGTAATATCATCCGTTTAAAGAAAACATGGAAACAAAGAATTCATTGAAAAATATAATCGACCAAACTAGGAGGCAAATTTAGGGTTTTAATCTAGATTTATCTTCTTCCCCAAAGTAGAATACTTCTCACTGTCAAATAACTGGGGAAGTGCGGGGAGGGGCGCGTAACTGCAGTAGAATTGTTTGTAGGTTGGTGAGGTCATCTTCTGCCGCTTCTTTTTATTTAGACACACTCTCCCACAGCTCAGCTTTGCTTCTGACTCACTGTGCAGCCAAAGCTAGCATCGACACTTTGATCTTTGTGTTTTCTTGGATTCTCTGGAGGAATAGAACTGGTAGGAAATAGTTTTTCATGTATTTAACATATACGTGGGATTGATTAAAGTAGCTTACATGCTGTGTTCTCAATAGTCCAGAAATGGCTGTCTCATGACAGAAAGGCCAAAAATCCTGTACTGACCAGTCCATGGGGCTAGCTGCTTCAACTGGTCTTCAGTATATTCTGGAATCCTAAACTTATACTGATCCTGTACCAGCAAAGGACTGCCTCAGCAGCAGGGTAGATGAATTTGCCAGTGAGTGTGAGGGCAGGCAGGCAGAAGAGCAAAAGCTTTCTTCTTCCGTGTCCTTTTACAGGAGATGCTACCAGTGTGACCCAGACTGAGAGGGGGTCTTCTCACCTCAGATGAGCCAGTCAAGAAAATTCTTCACACGTGTGCCCAGATCCTCAGGTTTTAGTTGATTCCAGTTATGGCCCATGCTGACAGGCAACATTAGCCATCCCAGTCCTTCTTTCTCCCTCTCCCACGTGGTGGGATTTACAACCAGCTTTAAGTCCTTGTTTTCTAACAAGCCAGCTACACACAGTGGTGCAAACTGAGTGGGAACTGAGTGGTGAGGAGGTGTTTCTCAGGGGAGTTACCTTGCAGACCTCTCCTCCGCCCTGTGGCATCTGAGGGTCTCTGACAACTCTGGAACACAGTGTACCCTCTAGGTCTTCCAGAAGTCCACATTCCAGCCCTGGAGCAGGCTCTCACTTATACCTGCAATGCTACGGTTCACCTTCAGAGTTCTCTTTCTTTCCCTGCCCTGGTCAGTGTTCATATCCTTCTCCCCTGTCACTGAGCTTGGCCACAGGCAATTGAGGAACCCTTCTTCACAGTCAGGATCCCTAACCACCTTCTCACTAGGAAAAGGAAGGTCCACTCTCCTTTCTCCTGTCATTGTCCTTACTGTGGAGTATGTGGATACACTGTGTCTTGAGTTGTTGAATTCTGACCATTTTAACTTTACCTCATTTAGTAACATTTACTAACATTTAGGGACATTTAGCTGAGATAAAATGATTGAGGGATTGGTCCAGCAAAGACTCGGTGCTTAATTTATAAACAGTACAGCATTATCAGCCCCACAAGGAAAGAATTTTGAGATCTGCATGAAGCCGCACAGTGAATCCTGGGCTTCCGACAGACCACCCATGGTGGACTGAACTACCACAGGAGATGCTTTTGGTAAGCCCGGAGTACACACCTTTCAGTGTCCCTAATGACTGTCAGTCATTGCTATGCGAAGGCCTCCCAATTGGTCTGACTGCTAACAACTCTAACTGCTGCACCTCACTCCAGAGCATTTCCTGTGGCAGCAGTTAGAATGGTGCTTCCCTTACTTGGCCTCCACTTCCTTTTGCTCTAAGTAGAAACAAACTGAATCCGTTTCCATAGCTTGCAAGACCCTCCTTGGTCTCACTCTTTATGAGTGTGTGTGTGTGTGTGTGTGTGTGTGTGTGTGTGTGTGTGTGTGCAGGTACACATGTATGTACAACTTTGTATGCACACATATGCACATGCTGTTGTAGAAGGCATAAATCAACCTTGACTGTCATCCCTTTGATCCCATCTACCATGTTTGTTGGGATTTTTGTTGTTGTTTATTTTTGTTTTTGTTTTGTTTTGTTTTTGTTTTTGTTTTTTTGAGACAGGGTCACTGACTGGCTAGGAATTTGCCACATAGGGCAAACTGGCTGGCCACCAGTGAACCATAAGAATCCTTCCGTCCCCATGTGCCCAGGGCTAGGATGATACATGTGCACCACCATCACTAGCTTTTGTTTTACAGGTTAAACTATTAAACACTAGCGAGGGTTTTGTTTGTTTTATTTTTATTGTTGTTTACTTATTCTTATTATTTGAGAATTGTTTGGGGATTCCAGTGTTTGTTGAAATCCCATCCCCCAATCCCTCCTTGTTCTTCCTAATATCCCGCCCCCCAACTTTATAGAATTGTCTTTTTTCTTAAGACCCTCTGAATGCACTTAGGGATGCCAGGATGGGAATGGACATAGGTATCTCCTGGAGCATAGACAGCCTCTCAGGGGACATATCCCTGAAGAAACTCTCATTCTTTTATCAGCCATCAGTAACTCTTCAACCTTCCTCCTCTGTCTGTGCTGGAATTTTCTCTGGCTTGATCTTGTGCAGGTCTTATCCATACTGCCATAGCCTCTGTGCTTTTTGACATGCATTCTGGAAATCAACCACACACAGGTATTCACACTTACAAGGCAAGCCTTTTACTTATCTCCCCATCCCTGCTTGCTTTCCTGTCCACCTTCCTCCTGCATCTGCTTGGCTCCAGCACAGAGGCCCTCTCTCTTTTGCCCACAAGAAGAATGTCTCAGCAGTTGCTTCAGTGTCCCTTCTGCCTGGACTGTCTCTTCCCTCCCCCAGAGCCCATCCTACTCATCATTTGGTAGCCATACAGAAAGGCAACTGCTCCAGTGGTACCTTTCCGATGTCACCAAATCTCATTCCACACTGTCCCTAATTATATCCCAGTCCATCACAGCGCTCTGTTGGCTGTGTTTTCATAGCACTTGCCACTAGCAATAGTTCTATCACCTAAACAGTTGGCTCGTTTTGGTTTGCTTTTATATTTTAGGCCTTTTTGTTGGTAAATTGGCTATTTCTGCCTTCCCTCAAAGCATATGCTGGCAGACAGGGTAGCATTCATGAATGCAAAAGCTAGGGTGTGCCCTATTAAGGAAGTTGAGATGCTATATTTGGGCATAAGGATATATTCCTGAGATCTGTAGTCAACAATCAACAGTATATATTTTGCATGATAACTTTATACAAAATCATGCAGGAATCTGGGTGAGATATTGTCTTGTGGAAATATTGTGATGAAATTCAGTACATGCTAATTGGATGTTCATGACAGTGCCCGGGAACACAGCTCCTGTGAGTAATGCATAGATGAATGCTGACAGACTTAGGTAGGGGACAGGGAGGAATTATCAAAACTTATTGAACATTAAGTGCCCCAAGATCATTAGCTGAGCTGCGAAAGGGTAGATCAGGAGTATGCCCTTCACATTCTAAGTTTGCGTTGTCCTTACCTCACCAGGGTTTTCCCTTCGTCTTAATTAACTGTAAAGTCCTAACATGCATGCCTGCATCTTTGTCCCACAGGACACCTATGGAGTTTAGAGAACAACTTAAGGAGAATTGGTTCCCTCCTTTGACCATGTGGGTCCTAGAAATTGAATTCAGGTCCCTAGATTTCTTGGCAAGTGCCTGTACGTGCTAAGCCACCTCCCTGGCCCTGATATTCAGTCTTAAAAATGAAGCACAATAATCTTTTTTTTCTTTTTTTAAAAGACTTATTTGTTTGTTTTGTTTATGTGAGCACACTCTTGCTATCTTCAGACACACCAGATGAGGGCATCAGGTCTTATTGCAGATGGTTGTGAGCCACCATGTGATTGCTTGGAAATGAACTCAGGACCTCTGGAAGAGCAGTCAGTGCTCTTAACCTCTGAGTGACCTCCCCAGCCTCTTTTTCTCTTCAAGGTTGAGTTGTAACAAAGTGCATACAGTTCTGAGCTTTACCATGAGTTTGGAACTCTGGCCAGTACTGAATCTTTAGAGAGTCATGGCTAGGAAAACACTATGGCCCCTGACTTTGTTCCTTCTCTGAGTGTAACTTAAACTGGTCTAGCAGTTATCTAAGAGGAACTCACAATCACTATGGAAGTGGACACATCTGTACACTGTATCTAGTCATCACTGGTGTGCGTGCGTGTGTGTGTGTGTGTGTGTGTGTGTGTGTGTGTGTGTGGTGTTTTGTTTATAACTGTACTATAGAAAGAACAACTTATTATTTGGCCTTCCAACACCTCCTCACAGGTGCCACCATACTTGACTTATTCTGTAAGGGTGTAGGGATGAAACTTAGGAATTTGTGTTTGCAAGGCAAACATTTTATGAGCTTAGCCATCTCCCCAACCAAGCATTATCACTTTCTTAATCCACAGTGCATTTACTATATACAGAGATCACAGATAAAACTATATTCAGAAATCTTCACAAAACAAACTAGCTTGGATCAACCTCCTGGTGAAGTGTTCTATACATATGGATGTTATACATATAGACAAGTGTGCTTTATATGCATATGCACTATAAGGTACACTTTTTACATATTTCAGAATGTGTTTAGAATATGTTAATGTTCATTGGGTCCTTCAACACATCTTGGTGAACGCAGTTTGAGAATTCATGACTCCGCTGATAATGTTTCCTTCTAAATAGATAACATGCATTCCTTAAATGTAGGGATTATCATGTTTTGCTTTGGTATTTGCAGATGATTTTAATTTAGTAATAAATATTAAGAAGTCTGCAAGTACTGGATAATCCAGTTTAGGCCAAGTGGTTGGCAACCTGTTGTACCAGATCCTAGATTCTACAGTGTGTGTTGGGAGTTAAATAGTGTGCTAGGGTGTTTTTACCTGGTGTGTGGTGCAGGGGCCTTGGTGTATTACACAACAGATGGAATATTGTTCGTATGATGTTCTTTTTCCTTTTGTATAATTGTGTGATGTGTGTCTTTGTGTGCATATACATTAATGCATATGTGGCTGAGGGGACAAAGGACCTCTTCGGGTCTTGGTCCCCAGCTTTCTGCTTGTTGGGATAGAATCTCTTGTTCACTGCTGTTTATGTGGGGTTAGGTGGCCTGCATGCTTCCCCGGATTCTCCTGTCTCTGCCTCCTGTCTCACTGTAGGAATGCTGTGAAACACAAGACTGTGCATGCATGCATGCATGCATACCACATATATATCTGCCCCCCCACACACATGCAAAAACATGCATGTGTCCATGCATGCTTTTTGTGAAACACACAAGACTGTATCTGGCTTTAACATAACTTATGAGGATTAGAGCTGGGGGCCTCCCACTTGGGCAGCAAGCACATTTACTCACTCAGCCATCTCTGTCACCCATCGTATGATGTTCTCTTGATATTTATTTTTCCCTTGAAAGCAAGAGCTAAGGAAAAGTCTCAAATTAACACTTGACAACTTCTGGGAAGCTGTCAGAGACACAGCTGAGTGTGGAGCTTCCAACAGGGAGGAAAGATAAGACAACAGCATTTGATGTCTGCCATGGGGCTCTACAACAAATCCTTAAGTGTTAGAAGGGAGACACAGGGGTCCTTAGAAAGTGGGTTATTCCTGACTGAAGAAACAATTTGTTCTGAGCATGAAGTTCTACCTGGCTGGAGAGACAGCTCACAGGGACATGCACTTGTTCTGCAAACATAAAGACCTGAGTTCATATCCCGAGAACCCATGTAAATGCCATGTAGCCATACAGGTCTGCCTAAAACTGCCACCTTGAAGGGCAGAGACAAGGGATCCCCTGATCAAACTGGTTGTAGAGACTAGCCGTATGGATAACCTGATTCTGCCTGAGAGACACTGCCTCAGTGAATAAGGTAAAAAAAAAAAAAAAAAAAAAAGTACAGAATGATTCCCACCATCACCCTGTGTCTTTTACATCATGTATTTACACATGCATATGTGCATTTATGCATGCATACCACACACATATCTGCCCACACACATGCAAAAACATGCATATATACATGCATATCATACACAAATATAAATAGAATAAAAAATCTGAATTTACCATTTAAACTTTTTATATTTATTTTTCCTTGAATTAATTAATCTGTTATATATCCATTGAATGTTATGATCCTCTTTGCCTTTGACAAGTGAAGGTATCCAGACAGGTGAGTTTTTCTCAGCTTAAAGTATAGCTGGGTTGAATTGTGTTAATAAAAATAGATTAACCGTATGATTGTGCCCAAAGCTTGACTACCTCTGTAGATTTTCCAACTGGACCGATAACATACATCTTCAGATATGGTAGCCCTATGGCTTTGCCCGTGTTTAGGGGGAAAACAAAACAAAACAAAACAAAATTAAAAAAAAAACAACTTGTAAGGTAGGACTGGGGAAGCAGTACAATTAATAAAGTATGTATTGGTTTAACTTGATTTGCCAACATGAGGACCTTAGTTCAGTCCACAGATCCCATGTAAAATGCTTAGCCAGGTGGATCTTTGCTTGTAATCCCAACACTGGGGACATGGGAAAACACAGAACCCTGGGGCTTGCTATCAGCTGGTCTTGCTTACTTGGTGGAGTTTTAGATTGGTGAGAGCTCGTGCCTCAAAAAAATAAATAAATAAATAAAAGGTTATGGCTTCTGTCACCCATGTGCATGTGTGTGCACATGTGAACTCTTGCATGTACACATATTCCACAGATAGGATGAAAATCTATTGTGCTCACTAATTAAAGACCTGCTCACCCTGCTTCCTAAGTCTGTCCCTACCTCAGCCCAGGAAAGGTTCCGACTTCTCCCTTTAGATTAGCTATAGTCCAGCAGTAGATTGCTGAAAACAGTGATGGTTTTTTTTTTTTCTTTCTGATTTCAGGAAAGAGTATCTGAAGAAGAGAGAAAAGAGCAAGCAGCACTGGGTGATCTCCGTGTGGAGGCTGATGAGGACTCAAGGAGCGAACACAGCAGTACTGAGGGGGGGAAAGAAGACAGCAGACTGCTCCTGAAGAGACTGAAGGCTTTGGAGGTAAGACACCGGCTCTCCACCCACCTCTGAGAGGAAAACCTGTAGCCACTGGCACTGGTTGAGGGTCCAAGTCTTCCTCTCTCAGTTCTCCCAGACTGATGCAGTCTCCACTAGAATCTCTTCCCCAACAGAGGACACAGTTAAAATTCTCTGCACTGGAAAGGTCTTGACCCAGTAAGCCCAGCTGTATTGCTTTCTAAAGGAAAAAGGAGCAGAGCAGCTCACTTCTAATCATAGTCCCTCATAAAAATTGTGAGCTCTTCAGGCAGGGGCCATAGAACACTTGACTTTCTTCTCCTAATGCCTCATAGCATGGGCAAATGAAGGAGTATAAGATCCAATAGTATATGCAATGTTTGTGAAAGTTGTGTATATGCTTACATAGAGATTTTAATGCTATTTTTGATAGATCCATTGCCTTTGGAATAAGGCAAGTGTAGATATCGATAGGTAAGATATGTGGGGAAAGAATCAGCACCAAGGTAAGTGGTCTTTGAAGGAGACCTCAATGCACCACAGTGTGAAAGCTCCAGATAGTCTCACATAGAGGCATTGATATCACTTTAACTGTTTATTCATCAGTCTTTCTACCTGTCACCAGAGAGCTTCCTGCTTACTCGTTCTTGTTTTGAGTATTTCATATGCTACATATTTGAGATATTTGAGTCTTAGATATTAACTTGACCTATCCCAGAGGATCATTTGGAAAGAGAGTCTAAATGAAGGGTTTGTATGTGTAAATGTGTAAATTTGGTTGGACTTGGATATGCCTATGGGGAATGTCTTGATTGCCTTGGTTAATCTAAAAAGATCCAGTCCACTAGGAGCAGCACAATTCCCTAGACAGGAGGTCCTAAACTGTCTAAGAGTAAAGAGAGAGTGAGAGAATGAGAAAGCAAGAAGGAGGGAGGGAGGGAGGAGGGAGGGGAGGGAGGAGGGAGGGAGAGAGAGAGAGAGAGAGAGAGAGAGAGAGAGAATGAGAATGAATGAGAATGCACTAATAGGGCATACAAACATTCTCTGTTCTTGACTCTGAGTATGACTAGATGCCCCATGCCCCTTCCACTGTGATGTCTCCACAATTATGGAACATAACCTATAACAATAAGTTGTAAATCCTTTCTTCTCTCAGTTTTGCTCTTTATCAGAGTATTTTATCTCATAATAGGGAACAAAATTAGAACATTCTAAATATACAGTCCTGCCTAGGGATGTAGCTTAGATGGTAATGTGCTTGCCTATCATGCTGGTAGCTCTGAGTTCTGTCCTTATTATTATAAAAAAAATTAGGCATGGTCGTATAGACCTGAAATGAGGCACCCAGAAATTGAGGGAGGAAGATAAGAAATTTAGCATCATCTTTGATTACAAAGTTCCAGGATAAGCTGGGCTACGTGAGAACAAGCAACAAAAGATAACAGAAAACAAGGGAGCAATAACAACACAGTTCTACTGTAGGATCCACAAAATCTGGGATACTTTCATAGTATACAGCACTGGGATGTGGAGCATGTGACCTTGCTCCCTGCTTACTGTCCACAATCCTGATCTTTGGTATCCTTTAGAGAGAGCGCTGACCTTTAGATTCGTGTTTCCCTAAGGCAATGGGCACTTGAGCCAGATTCTCTGAATTTTGTTTGGATCCTTTAAAAACTTCAGTTACCCAATCTCTTTCTGTTTTCTATCCTTGCTTGATAAAAATGAAGATAATAATAGTACACAACCTTACTGAAAAGCAGCGAGATTAAACTGCTTATTATGTCTATAATTCCCTTATACTTGGTCCCAGCTATGTTCCAGTTTTATCTCTGCTGCTCTGATAAAATACCCTGGAGTAAAAGCAACTGAAGGGGTTTATTTCCACTTCCAACCCTAGGTATCCATTCCCCATTTCTGGGAAGTCAAACAGCTAGTCACAGCACATCCACCTGCAGGAGCAGAGAGAAGTGAACACATGCTTGCTTGCTCATTTACCTCCTTGTTTGTGCTCAGATCAATGTCTCTGCCTATATACAGTATAGAGCCTTAGATTAGGGAATGGTGACACCCGAAGTGGGCTGGGTCTTTCTACATCAATTAACATTATAATGAAGATGGTCCATATCCACAGGCCAATTCAATCTAGATAATTCCTCACTGAGACTCTTCCCAGGTAATTCTAGGTTGGCTCGAGTTGACCCCTTGAAGCTAACCATCACCTGTACTTATCTGTTCCAAAGCTGTTACCCATTCCTCAGTCATGTACTTCCTGTCCATCTGAATAGAATAACTAATACAAAACTATGATTGAAAAGACTCAGTACTCCATACAGACATTCCTGAAAACAGATGGATAGGCAAATGTTTTTAGATCCCAGGCAGAAGAGCCTTTGACTAGGGAAAACATCTGGTTCCTTTGGAGGAAAGTGAAGAGATCCCCCCGTGTCCCCAAGGGCTTCATACCTTGGTAGGTTTTTAATAGTCTTAGAGAACACTCTTGGGGGAAGGGAAAATTCCATCAGAGAGTGTTAAGAAACTCCTCATGAACTAGAGTCAACTGGAATGAGTCGCTATTACATATACTTCAGTTGTTAGTTCTTACTTAATGATTACAGTGAAATTGTTCTTAGTTCATCTCACTGTCAGGAGAACATTGCGAAGGGCATTTTATTTAATCAAGCTAAGAGGTGTTTAAAAATGTCTTTGGCATCAAATGTTCTTAAACTTCAGAGTATATACATATTTATATAATTTCCCCTTCCAAGAGAGCATTGCATACCGGGCAACAACTTTTTATCCAGTATTATTTGGATGCAATGACTAATGTCTTGAAGTGACATTAATCCACATAATTTCAAGTCACATTTTATTTTTTTAAATTGGACTGCTGTTAGAGAAGACCCATTGTTTATTTTTCAATTCTTTGTTTCGTATTTGTTTAACTTACTACTTGCTCCCTGAGCTCACTATCTTATTTTGTGAGGATTCTGTGATTTTATTAAAAACTTATTTATTTATTTTATGTGTGAAGGTGCGCAAGAGCGATGCTTATGTGCAGGTCAGAGGATAGCCTGTGAGAATTGCTTTTCTACTTCTGCCATTTTGGTTCTGGGAAATGAATTCAGCTTCTCAGGCTTGGAGGCAAGAACTCTTAACCACTGAGCCATCTTACTGATCACCCCCCCCATTATTTTGTTAATGGGATAAATTTAAATGGAGGGGGATTATGCTAGGTTCTTAACTAGTCCAGCTTTGTAATGTTTGTATGGATGCTTTAATTGCTTGCTCCTCATGCCTCTGTCTCCTGAAAGACGTCATCATAGGTGTGCACCACACCCATGTCTATTACTATGAAATGGATTTATCCTTTATTTACATGGAATCAGGTTTTATGTGAATTTCATATACTATACAATTTTAATTCTTTCGTATGTGTATTGAGTCATATGCATAGATTAAAAATTGTTGTGGCTAAATAACTAGCCCTTTTTTCTAGAGCTGGCCACAGACACAGATATTGAAGCATTTTAACTAAATATTCTGTGGAAAGGGCAGGAAAGTTTTCCTAAAGGCATCCATGTACCTTGTCAATATTTTTTAGTGGTGTGCAGCAAAACTTTAAAGCAGCAAAGAATATTTTCTACCATTGTGCCTTTCAAGTAACCATATATGTATGTTCTTATACTTTGGCCCCCGATATGACAGAAGACAGAGGTGACAGCAGGCAGACTCTCCTGGGCCAGTGAGATGACTTAGAGGACGAGGGGGTTTTCTGCCAAGTGTGAGGACCTGAGGCTTATCCCTGCAACCCAGATGGCAGGAGAGAAAGAGTCCTGGTAGTCCTCAGACTTCCATCCTGGGGCCATGGTTCAGGCATGACCTCACAGACACAGACACAGACAGACAGATAGGCAGACAAACAGACAGACCGACAGACACACACACACACACACAAATGTTTAATACAGACAGATAGACCAAGTTCCCCAAACAAGTCCCAGTGAAGTAGACTCAGAGTCCTAGTGTTACACTCGTGACTTGTGTGACACAGGTGTTTAAAATAGTAAATATGACTTTTAAAAACAATTAACTTAATTAACAGCAACCTGGGTCATGCCAGAGTAGCCCCTGACTTCAATAATTAAGGAAGCAGGGTGCAGGTCTTGCATGCATGTATCTGAGTCCCCACCTAGGCTTTCCACTGAGGTTCATAGGTTCTTGTGTTCTGGAGCAAAGAATTGGGCCAGAGACATTGAGATAGCAGTAGAGATGGACAGTTGGCCAGAAGAGGAGGACACTGCTGAGACAGGTGAGAAAAGGGTTCTGGGGATTGAACTTCATGTCATAGCAAGCACTTTCCAAATGGAGTCATCTCTACCCTCCAAAGAACTGCTTTCTTCACTTGGATATAAACTCACTGAACCTTCTGAATTACACTGCTGTGCCACAGTTGTGGGAAGAGTGATTCCTCAACTCCACTCTGTGGCACTGATTTCAGGTCCCTTCTCAACTTACCCTCTGGAGTCCTTTGCCTGCATTTGAGATCTGACCCAGTCTCTTCTTGGAGTATTTGACGCAGCCTCTGGGTTTGTTCCTGGTGTGTTTCTTGCTATGTGTGATTTTCTTGTCCCCAGCTCCCTTGCTGCTGTGCCAACAGCCCTTTCCAATGCTCTAGACAAAACTAGTACAAGATTACACAAACCTAACATCAAGATAGACATCCCCATACTTCTTCTCACCTCCTACAGCATCTGATTCCCAGACTCCCGCCAGGAGCAGAGTCAACCTGAGAACATTAAAGAGTTCTGAGCCTCCATGGTAGTGCTGGTCTCTCAACTGTAGCCTCAAGGTTAGGAGAACATGGCCTCTCATAGGAATGATTTATTTTGTGCAGAAAAGTATGGCAATTAAATATGTTAAGGTGAATAACAGCCTTTTTCTACCCAATTATACCTTTCTGTGAAAGTTTGACAATTAAAGTGTTAAGCATAGATTTTTGTTAATAAGTGATTCTGTTTAAAATTGGGTAGTTTAAAATAGTCAAACCTGGCTGTACATCAGAGTTATTTATGGAACTCATATTGAATATCTATACACTGAATAATCTCTATAGGCCAAATGCTGTTCTCAGCTCTAGGGAAGGTCAGTGCTTATGATTCCCACCTCAGTGGAAAGAGACAGGAAGCACATGCTTAAACATTAAGCAAATAAATTGACGGATCGATTAAGTGGCTACAAATGGGAAAAATAAATGCTATCGTAAGGATGAGTGTGAGATAGTTCATATGAAAGACACTTAGCTTCCCAGGAACCCTATAGTATCAGACCACTAAGGTAAATCTGAATAATAGACAGGAGATGGCTCTGTGAGGATCTGGAGGATGAACATGGCAGAAAGAAGCACCTGTAAGGGTGGAGAAAGCTTGCGAGTTTACATAAATCACACCTGTGTCCCAGATGGGTAGACTGTGGTTAGGAATTCCTATAGATTTCACTGCAGAATTTCTGTCTTGGTCTTTCCAGCATTGCACGGGGAGCCATGGAATTAAAGGTCTGAGTTTCATGAGCTCTTTTGTGCCCACTTCATCTTCTAGTCTCCATTCCTTAGGAAATTCCAAGTGGGTTTTTACTAATGTAAGAGTGGGACGTGTGCAAAAGCCATCCAGAAATTGGGAAGATAGGTCATAGGATAAGAGGACTTGTTACAAAAGCCTAATAAAATTAGTTCACTATCTCCGGAGCCTCTATAAAACCCACATGCAGTAGCACACAGCTCCATAAGGACATTAAAACCTATAGGAAACGCTGATGGCGTGGATGAAGTATACAAGGGGAACTGGACAATCAAACAACTTTCAGATTGTTCTGTTCTTCATTTCTGAGAGTGATGTCATTATCAGAAAGAGGCCAGACTTGAAGGAGAGGTGACTGATGGGAAATGATGATCTAATCATCCCCTTGTATGGTCCACCTTGAGACACATATTCAGCATCCAAATGACAGTGTCCAGGGGCATGATGGATACACAGGGTTGAGTTTAAGGCGCAAGGGTAGATGTGAGAGAATCAGCATATAGATGGCGTTCTGCAGGATGGGACCAAAGTAAGTCACTTGAGAAGTTTACTGTGAATGTGGACATGAGGAGGAGGGCCTAGGACAGAGCCCTGGAAGCCTCTCCATTAGTGAACTTGCAGAGCTCAGGGAGAGCCAGCAAAGGATCCTGGGTAATAGTAGCCAATGAAAATGGAATGACATATCAGAGAAACCTAAAGAAGGAAGGCAATATTGAGAGCATGGAGCCCACTGTTGACTCCCTTCTTGTATCAAGCCTCCATCTTCATAAACACAGTGTCTTATGAGTAGTGTGGCTTGGAAGGGAAGAAGGAAAAACACGTATAGATAGATGGCTGGCTGTGTCTACTCTAGCTTCATTTCTGTTGCTATGATAAAATATCCTGACAAAAGGCAGTATAGGAACAAATGAGTTTATTCGGCTTACAATTCCAGCTAACAGTCCTTTATGTTGGTGTAGCCCAGGCAGGAACTCTAGAAGCCAGTCATATCATAGCCACGGTCAAGAGCGAAACGAGAGTATGGAATCCTTGCTTGCTTGTAGTTAGCTAACACTTTCTCAGCTCTTAGACAGTCCAGGGAGCAAATCACCTTCAGAGCCAGCCTCCCCATCTCAATAATCAAGACAGTCTCTCACAGCCTTGCCTCCAGGCCAGCTCCAGCTTGCTAAGCCTCTCTTCTTAGACAATTATAGTTTGCTTCAGGTTGACAGTTAAAACTGACCAGCATAGTGTCTGCTGTGTGACATGTGTGCATGTGTATAGAGAGGACAGAGGTTGACCAGTCTTTCTCTGTTGCATATATATATATATATATATATACCAATTAGGGTCATTCAGCTAACATGCCTGAAGTAAGGACCATGAATGCTCCTGCCTGTACACCATTAGCAGTGGTATTGTAGGAAACCCATCATGCCTACCTGGCATTTATATGGATGCTGGGCACCTAAGCGTCAACCTCATGTGTTGGTCCTTGTGTGCAATCTATGTTCTTTTGAGGCAGGATTTCTCACTGCTTCCAGAAACAACTAATTTATCTCAGCAGGCTGGCAAAGAAACTCTAAGTATTCTCCCTACCTCTACCAGTACAGCTCTAGATTCACATGCCCTCAGCTGTGCCTGGCCTCTTGCATGGTCCAAATTCATTTCCTCGTTGTCGCATGACAGTCATTGTACTGAGCCATTGCTCGGTGGCTCTTTTGAGAAGGTTTTCTCTGAAGTAGAGTGGATGTGGTAAGTCCGACTTGGAGTTATGACACAGAACCAACCCCTTTAACATGTGGGGGTTTGCCAGTGTGGGTGGTATTCAGTGGAAAGATCAAAGTTGACGACACAGAGACATAAATAACAATGTGGATGTGAATGGAACCAACCAGAACCACAGCTTTTTTTAAAAGCCAACTGCCTAAAATACACCTCAGGAAATCTTAATTCTCTAAGTCTAGGACGGAAACGAAACACCTGTATCCTTTTAAAACTCTGCCTGTGTTTCAGACGCACAGCCAAGATTGAGAGCCATAAATACCAGCTTTGCTTCAGAACATTTTTCTGTTGCTATAACAAGATACCTGAAGCTATATAACTTTTTAAAGTAACAACAGTCATGAAGCTCGGGAGTTTGGAGACTAAAGTCCAATAAGCCTGGGATTGACACCCAGTGAGGTTCATGACTGGGTCATAATACATGGAAAAGCAGTAAAAGAACCGGACAAATGCAGAAAGATCAGATAGCAAGCAAGGGACCAGGGAGGAACCAGACTTCCTGTAGGACCATGTTATCCCCGTGATCTAAATACCTGGATTTCTCTTAGAGGTGTCCCCACCTCAACACTGCCACACTGGGGACAACACAACTCTCACATGGAGTACTGGGGGACACACTGGGAAAGCTTTTAGAACTATGAAAATGCTTAGTTAGCTGCCAAACCCTACAAGCCCTCTGGGCCTTAACCACCTTTGAGATTTCATCCTTCATCCCTGGATTCAGTAAACATTCCTTCAGTCCTCAAACCTGGATCTGGAAGCTGTTTCCACACATGCCGAGAGCCAGTAAGTCTGAGATGCTGAGGACTGCTTGAATTCAGGTACACCATGGGGCATGTCTCTAAATCCCAGCACTCCTAAGGCTCAGGACAGAAAGACTAAGAGTTTGCAGCTAGCCTGAGCTACAATGGGAGACCTTGTCTCGTGTGAGTTAAATAAAGCCATTAATGAGTAAATAGATTGCTTTTTAAAGTCATGTGTGTGTGTGTGTGTGTGTGTGTGTGTGTGTGTGTGTGTGTGTGTGTGTGTTGGCACGAACACGCCACAGTGTGCATGGGAATGTCAGAGAATAAACTCAGAGTTGCTCCTCACCTTCCAGTCTAGTACTTCCTTTGAGACAGGAGTGAATGTTGTACAGGATGACCTCCAAGCTTCCCGGGAGTCTCTGCTTCTCATTTCACTGTAGGAATGCTGGGACTGCAGACACATGTACATGATTTGATCTGTCTTTCCATGGATTCTGGGGAAGTGAACACCCACAGAGCAAGTGCTTTCCCCACAGAGTCCTCTCTGCAGCCCCCTGGCGTGCTTCTAAGTGTCTTATGGCTGTGTATATACCTGAGCTTCCTTTGGGCGCCTTGCTGGTAAGAAAAAGTGTGTTTCTGACTTTCTGTTAGTGGTTACCCTGTTCTTCCCCCTCACTTTTATCCCACACTCTTCTCGGCAATAATCTACGAAGAAATTAAGAGGTTCTCAGTACCTGCCAATGGCCGTCTCTGTAAAAGCCCAGGACTATTTCCTTTCGTCTTTAGGTTCTGTGACAATCTGCTGACAGATGACACCACACGTCTCTTCTCAGGGTACATGGTGTGTGCCTATCTCCTGATTATTTTGCTTCCTTCTGGAGTCACCTAGCAACAATACTGAAGTGGGTTTAGAGACAAAAACCTTCTTTTTGCTAAAGAGACTTCTAATTAGGGAGAAATATAATGTATGTGAGTGAGTGTGTAACTTTGCATTAGCTGTTTTCTGGCTGCAAGGTGTTGAAGTCATTTTCTGAGAAATTTGAAAGACGGGAAATAAATGATTATAGCCTTTCTTCCATAAGCAGGCAAACTCCATGTCCACAGACTCAGTCAACTAAAGGCTGAAAAGTCTGCATCTCTATTGAACATGTGCAAATGATTTTCTCCAGACTGTTCCCTAAGTGAAACAATGTAGCAACAATCTACAAGGTACGTCTACTCTACTGCACATTACCACTATTCCAGAAGTGACTGGGAGCATAAGAGGGACCAGGAAGATAATTCAGCAAGTGAAGTGCTTGCTGTTCAAGCATGAGGACCTGAGTTCGGATCCCCAGAACCAATGTAAAAATTGAGGCATGGCAGTGTGAATAAAGCTCAGTGCTGAGGATGTGGAGACAGACCCCTGGGCTTCCTGGTCAATGGAGATGAATCAGTGACTCATGATTTAGTGAGAGTCCATGCCTCAAAAAGTGAAGTGGGGGTCAATCAAAGAAGACACCACTTATTGGTGTTTGTCTTCCACATACATGTGCACATACTCATGCACACATACCTGCGTGTATACATGAACACACCCATAGGAACACACATGTGCACAGATTTTGAGAGAATATGTGTAGGCTATATATGCATTTCATGTCATTGATATGTTAAGATAGAAAACCTTAATTCTTGTTTAACATCCAGAGGGTTACAGTGCATCATGGCAGGGAAGGCATGGCAGCAGGAGCGTGAGGCTGTACAGTGGGGCAGTAAGCTTTGTTAAATGATGGCACTCTAAAGTCAACAGTTGTGGATAAGGCATCGATGGTAGTCACACAGTTTAGGAGAAGGGTTCCCAGGGCATAGCACACCTTTGAGATACAGTAAGGGAGAACTTGGACTGAGAATAGGGCTCAATAAATAAAATGCCTATCTTTCAAGTTTAAGGACTTGAGGCTGAACTCACGACCTAAGTAAAAACCTGATTGTGGTAGAATGAGTTCATTATTCTGGCATTGGGAAGGTAGAACAAGAGAATACTGGGGGCTTACTGGCCAGTGTGGTCTAATTAGTGAGATCTAGACTAGTGAGAGAGAGACTCTATTTCAAAGATGATCAATGCTTGAAGAATACCTGAAGCTGAGAAATGACTAAGGTGGTCCTATGTCCTACATGCATGCATACACACATACATAGTACATGTCCACAGAGGCACATGCATGCCACACATGCATGTGTACACATGCATTCACACACATCCACACACAGTGGGGAGGAAGGTCAGTCCACGGTCTGCTGAAATTATTTCAGCCATGTAAATTCTCACAGGAACCTCACAGTGCTGTCAATTCTCACTTCCGTGGAGATAGTCCATTCAGAATCTTTCAGTCAGACATCATAGCAGTTACAGCCTTGAACAATGGCAGGAAAGATTGTGCAAGTAGAAATTCTAGGGAAAAATGTACAAAGGCATAGACTGAAGCCTGTCAGGGTGCTGCAACCATTTTCAAGCCTATGGTCCACACACAGACCTAGGACCTGCTTTATGCAGACTTTCTCCATTTGATGGTCAAAGAACACCCAGTCAAGATTACCAGAGAAAGGGACATATTTCTTTGTTATTCAACATCCCACAGCAAAGCATCCAGTTGGCTAAATTTTAGCTTTGTGTAGAATTCTTGACCTTTGCAATGGAGATCTCAGTAAACCTCAAGTCCTCCATAATTTAGAACACTCTTGTGGTTGATTAAGTGCCATAATTACCTTTACTCTTGACATGAAACTCTAGCCTGAACACACACACACACACACACACACACACACACACACACACACACACACACATACACACAAAACATGTACCTGTACACAGAAGTATATATAACTGCACACATATGAAAACATACATACATATATAATGTATGTATGTATATATATATACATACAAACAAAGCATGTACCTGTACATAGAAATATATATATATATATATATACACACACATATGTAAGTACACACACACATATGAAAGTACACACACACATACACACACATACAAGTTCTTTAAGCCCGTTCAGAATAAGTTTCTGTGTGGGTAACGCTTTTTTCCTCTCTCACTCCACTGTGGTACAGCACCCCTATTTGAAAACCTTATCCTCTACCTTTCTGGGCCTGAGTTTTGTGAGATACAGTGTTTACAACGACCACTGAACATTTTTCATCGTCCTTAAAACACTCACAGCTAAGGAGGAAGGAAAATGTATAATGATTAGAATTATAAAGCTAGTGCACATTAAAATTAAAATATAAAATGCACCCACAAGGTTCAGCATGTCACCAAGAAGGACATGCTAACTGGATTCTTCAAGAATATAAGGAAATAAAAAAGTGCTGTTTGAACAATGAGCCTTGGCCTCCATGCCAGTTTTTTAGGGAAGTGGTGGGAGGGACAGCTGAAACTTTCTCCCCAAGCAGGAAACCCTGAAGCAGCCTCACATAGGTGGCAGCATAGGAGTGGACCAGCCTGTGGCCAGACAGGTGGTCCATGCCTGCTCTGTGCCGGTCTACCACACTGTGCTCCATACAACATACACACAGATCTAACCTTGCTTCTTTTCAAAACTGAGAGCTGTCTGGCTGAATTTCTAATGAGGGCAGGTTTTCTTCTCTACTGACCCCTGGAGTTCCCATAGCACCTTCATCCTCTACTTTCAAAGGCAAGGTCTCCTAGCTCAGACTGACCTCTCACTGAAGGCAGTGTTGAAGGAGACCCTTCTGCTCCCCCTGTCCATGGAATACAGCTATGCACTAGGACACTTGGCTTATTCCGTGCTGGTGGGGGAAGCCAGAGCTCCCCTCATACTCTGCAGGCACTCTATCCACTAAGCCATACCTCTAGCAGAGAGCTTCAGTTCCTTACCATGCTTCAGCTCATCGCCTATGTTTAGGAAACCTGTCCAAAGAAACAGGCCAAGTGGTGCTCCACACAGTCCCGAGCTGTATAGAGGATGTTTCTGGCAACAAGCTTAAGTAGACACTCGTGTTTGAAAGAAATTCCTTTGGCAGCTACCAAATCAAAACAAGAACAAAAAAGAAAAAGCATATGTTTTCCCATCAATTGAAAGAGCCTTTGATGAGCTCTCATTTCCTTTCTGCCTCTCCTCCCCAACTGATGTGCAGAAGCTGATCCTGCAGAAGTAGGTTTGGTTTTCCGACGACACCTGGAGGATTCTCCTGCGTTGGGTTTTGTTAGCTTCTGGGTGGCTGTTTTACAAAAGCGCTTTTGCCCTCCGATTCTTGGAAGCTTGTTCAATCAAGATATAACCTTTTATCAGTCCCGACCAACTGCTGAGAGAAAGGAAAAACTTCTCCATGTGAGTCAGGCCAAGGTGTTAGGGGGGCTCTGGCTGCATTGCACTCTGCCAAACCCAGATCTGTGCGGGGGAGCTTGTTAGAAATACCTCGGCTATTAGCAGAAGCCGATATGTCAAGAGCTGATCTGCATAAATAAGTTTCTTTGCCAGGCTCAGATTTGTGTGGGAGTATATGAGAAAGCTCCAGTTCTTCCAAGAGGCCAGTGCATCAAGGATGAGTCTCCATGAATATTCGAAGAGCTATCAAAGAAGAAAAATGAACCATGAGGCCAACATTAATTGTGCCCAGAGATAATTAGAACAAAGTGTTGTTAATTGTGTGTTGGTTTAATGTGATGTAGTGGTGGATTTTTTCCCCCCACAGAGTATAAATTTTGATGTCAGAAACTGAAAGCTGGCTGGCTTGATTGATCAAAAGGCCTGCTTGCTTGGATCCAGTTAATTGGGCATTTTAATCCTTACTCCATGAAGCCTGTGAAAGCTCCTATATCATGAACGTAACTGGAAACAAAACCCCGAATCTTGGTTCCCTTTGTCTAGTGGTGTCTGAGTTATGCAATAGGCTCTTGTAAGTAATCTACCTAAGGGTCATAAATAAAAGATTATGCAAACAGGATGCAAGGGACCACCACAACAACAATCAAATAAAATCCACTAAGACAGTCTTAATGCTAGCTCAGTTCTAAAGGTGTTTACTTTTGAAAGTATGAGGGTCTGAGTTTGAATCCCCAGCACCCAAGTAAAAGACTAGTAGTGGCCATCCCTGAAATCTCAGGACCTGGCAAGCAGAGATGAGGCATATCTGCAACTTGATGGCCAGCCAATATAGCCAAATCTGTGGGCTGCAGGCTCAGTTGGAAACCCTGTCTAGGTTGGGGATGGGAAGATGGCTCACAGAGCACATCCCTTGATGGACAAGCATGGGAACCCGAGTTCCAGATCCCCAGAGCCCACCAAAAGGAGTGTGGGATGTTCACATTTGTAATACCAGCATGCATACAGCAAGATGAGAAATAGACACAAGAGAATTTCTGAATACTCAGTGGCCAGCTCTCCTGCCATTCACAGCCGTGAACAATGAGAGTCCTAGTCTGAATCACTGTGGAAGATGAGGACCAACAACTGAGGTTGACCTCTGATATCCATCCATGCACACATGTAGTCACATATAAACATGCATACAGACATAACATGTATACATACTCAAAGTAAAACGTGATAGTAATGTGTAAAATGATTGAGGGAAATATTGACCTTAACCTTTGGCTGTCAAATGCACATGCAAATACATAGACACATCCACCCCCAGACACACATTCACAAGCCTCATCCCTACCTACAAACCATATGATTGATGGGCAGCCCCAGAGAAAGCTACGTCATCATCCTACTAAGCCTCTTAGTTTGCCTCACAGAAATGTTCTAAAGCTGAAGCATGGGGAGGCATAGAGGATGCAGAATGAGTCCAGAGAGACACGCGTGACATAAAGGCATCAGATTCCCAGGCTGAGTCAAGGACAAAGTTGCCCCATCTCTAGTCAATGGGCAGAAATGCACCAAGGAAGGCTTTGGGAAGAAACCTTCTGAGGACACCCCAACTAAGGACATTCCCAGCCACTCCCTCCCTGGACTTCACTACCTAGGGAGTGGGGAAATAGATGAGTTTTCCTTCCTACCCTGAGCAATATGGCTGACAATAGCACAATGGATCAGGGCTTCAGAAGTTTGGATGTGAGAGGGGCCTAGGTCATCAACTCAGCTGCTGTGGTGTTCGAGTCTCCACAGAATTTGATTTAGAATTCACAACTATTTTAGAACTTGAACATATCTTCTGTTTGTGTCAATACCTTTAACTTTCCATAAATACCCCTGGCATGTCAGGGGGGGCATCCTTCTTTTCTAACGGGAACCTGTTCATCCTGGTACACAGACCTTTCTTTGGGGAATACAATGATTACAATTACTCAAACAAGGTAGCAGGGGGGTCTCTTTAAGAAAGAGAGGCCCATTATACTACAGGAAAGGTTGAGTCTATAACAGGTACCTGGGGTTTTTGTTTGTTTGCTTGCTTTACTAATTTAAATTTTTGTGTGTGTGTGTGTGTGTGTGTGTGTGTGTGTGTGTGTGTGTGTGTGTAGGTGATGCAAGGGTACATGTGTGCCTGTGCATATCTATGGAGGTCAAAGGACAACTTGTGAGAGCTGACACTTGTAGAAATTGGCAAATCTTGACCACAGTTGCCTTTGCACTGAGGCATCCTGCCAGCCCTCTGTCTTGTTTTCCAGACAGGGTCTGTCTCTTAACAGGGAGCCCAAGCTGGCCAGTGAAGTCTAGGGACCCTCCTGTAAGTCTCCTCAGCCCTGGGATTACAAGCATGGGCCGCATGCCTGTTCTTTGTTTTATGTGTGTGTTTAACGTGGTAGTTTAAGTGCTCCCAGCATGCACAGGGGCATCCTGCTTTTGTAATCCACCTGTGTTTGTCACAGCATACATACGCCAGCATTTCTGGAGTTCAGTGATCACTCCAAAAAGGTTCTCTGCTCACACAGTGGTTCTTCTGGGAAGCCCTCTTGGAGAAGGGCCAGACTGAAACAGGTACCTTTTGTTTTTGAAGTTTACTGTCTCAAGCACACAGAGAAACCATGCAACTCGCATAGGAAATCAAGGGGAAGAAGCAGTGTGGGGAGTTTGAATCTTTCATCCCAGAGGACAAGCCTTTTCAGTGACCTTCATCTGATTTGTGGCCACACCCATAACAGCTTTCAGAAAACACGAAAAGCACCATTTCCTGTGAGTTTACTGTGGCCGTTGAGGTTTTCTTCTTCCTTCAGTTTTTAGTTGCCCACAGCCAAAGTCAAATTGGTTTTGTAATCTCTCAAAAAAAAAAAAAAAAAAAAAAAAAACAGAAGCGCTTCAAACAATAATGAATCCATTTAGGGGAAACTGTCTCCAATGGGAGGGGGAGGGGATCCAGATTAAAATGAGAAGCCGCTCCCCGCTCTGGTTCACAGCATATGATTTGTCAAGGCTTCTCTGGCCATGGGATAAAATCAGTTCCTGAGAAAGACTAAATTTTCCCCGCAGTTTTATTTTATAAGATATTCGTATTAAGAAGACAAACAGGCTCCTGTAGCCCCCAAAAAAGCAGGGTCTAGGAATTCCATGAGACGAATGTAAATTCTTGAGCTAGCCCCACTCATAGCCTTATTCATCCCCAGTACCTGAGAACGGCTCCCAAGGGCCCTGTTAAAAGGTGGAAAAGCCTCGGGGCTCATCACAGTGTTAGAAGCACTTGTGGTCCTGGATTGTTATAATAGAATTAATAACCTTATGTTGAATATAATCAGGATAATAAGTCAATTAATACTGAATCCGTTTGATAGCAGCCAGATGCACAATTGCATATTCACTGAGAATATGGTTCTGGAGAAATATTCTAATTGCTTATCTGATCATTACATGGGGATCTTGAATTAGCTGTCTCCCAATTTCAAAAGAAGACTCTTCAAAAAGTAATTTTAGAAAGCCGTACTCCATAGACAGAGGTGGAGTGAACAGATGGACATTTCGTCTCTTAATTTTTTTCTTTAGTTCCTACTTGCTTGCTATTTTGTTTTTAAATGTAATTTAATGTTTTTGTTATTCTTTAGAATTTCCTATAAGTATGCAATGAAATATGATCATATCTATGACTTCCCATTCTCGCTCCCCTTTTCCTGTTATTGAAAATCAGTTTTCCCACGTGATGTATTCTGATTATGGCTTCCCCTCTCTGCTTTTCCCAGTTCCTCCTCACCCCCTCTCTGATCTGGATCCACTCACTTTCTGTCTCCCATTAGGAAACAAACAGTCTTCTAATGGACAATAAGATACAGTAAGATAAAACAAAACTCATCACTTCAGAGTCGTACAAGATAAACGAACAGAAGGAAAAGAGTCCAAGAGAAAGCACAAGACCCACTCATTCATTCACCCAAGAGTCCCATAAAATCACTAAGCTAGCAGTAATAACACATACACAGAGCACACGGGCAAACCCCTGCAGGCCCCCTGCATACACTCTCCTTCTGTGAGTTCATCTGAGCTGTGATCATTGCTGACTTAGAAGACTCTGTTTTCTTTGTGTGCTCCATCCCCTCTGTCTCTTTAACCCTTTCCCCCTCCTCTTCTGAGGGTTTCCCTGACTTAATGGAAATATTCCATTTAGGACAGAATTCCCAAGGTCTCCTGCTCTCTGCATAGTGCCTGGCTGTGGGTCTTTGTGTTTGTTCCCATCTGCTGCAGGAGGATGCTTCTGATGGTGGCCGAGGAAGGCACTGATCTGGGAGTATAGCACAGTGCCGTAAAGAGTCAGCTTACTGATACTTATTTTTTAAAGAACTGTAGTATTTGGTTTTACTCTAGGTCCCTGGGCTATATAGTCTCTGGCTCTTTGCCATCTAAGCAATGTCATGTATGGGTTCCATGGAGGCATCAAGTTAAATAAGATCTCGTTATTTTACCAAGCTTCACACCACCATTGCCCTAGCGTATCTTGCAGGCAGGATACCATTATAGATCGAAGGGTTGGTGCTTTTATTGGTGTCTACCTTTCTGGTTTTGTAGCATACAGAGAACCTTCCTATGCCAGGGATGCTAAAGTATAGGCCTGAAGGCCTTGTAGGCACCAGCTCGATGTTTCCACGTTCAGTGAGTTGTGTAGGCATTGTCTTTGGCAATGGAACCTTGCTGTCAGATTGTGGTTCCGCTGACGCCCAATCCAATTAGATGTAGCCCAGTTCTGGTCCTGGAAGTTTCATTTGGTGACAAGAGTTTTCAAGATGGACTTATCTCCCCCATTATTTGGTGATTTCATTAGATCAACCTTATGTTTGTATATAATTTAGAAAGATTCTGCTGTGTTAGGCTTCTCTCCTACTCTTCAAATGGCCCTGAATTTTAACAATCTCTTCCCATATTCCTCCTCTCATCCCTGTCTCTACTCTTCTCACTTGATCCTCATGTTCCAATCACCATCATCAATTTATATCTACCTATTCTGTTTTCCACTCCTAACAAGACCAATCTGTTCCCCCTGGTCTCCTACCCTCCAACTAAACTGGCTCTACAGCTTATCGTATGATTATCATTGACTTAACAGCTAATATCTACATGTATAAGGATCCATGGTATATTTATCTGTCTTGCTCTGTGTTACCTCACTTGGGGATTTTTTTCCCTAGTTCCATCTATTTACCTGAAAATTTCATGATCTCATATTTTAATGGCTAATACCCCATTGAATAAATTTACCATATTTTCTTTAACTCAGTGTCCTGTTGAGGGACATCTAAGTCATTTCCTATTTCTGGCTGTTATAGAGCAGTAATGGATGTGGATCAACAAGTGTCTTGGTAGTGGAGTGTCGTTTGGGTATATCCCTGAATTGGTATGGCTACATCTTAGGATAAATTGATTGCTGTCTTCCTGAAGAACCACCACACAAATTTCCATAGTGGCTATCCATGTTTTCACTGCCACCATATCCTTGACAGCATTAACTGACATTTGTTTTCTTGATCTCAGTGATTCGGATGACTATAAGATGAAATTTCAATGTAATTTTGATTTGCATTTGCCCGATGGCTAAGGATACTGAACAATTAAGAGTTTCTTAGCTATTTGACTTCCACACTTTGAGGATTTTGTTTAGATCTGTAACTCATTTTTAATTGGGTTACTTGCTTTCTTGATATCTACTTTTTTTGAGTTTTTTATATTTTTAATATTAGCTCTTTGTTGGATGTGTAGTTAGTAAAAATCTTTTCCAATTGTTTGGGCTGTAGCTTTATGCTATTTATGGTGTCCTTTGTGTAGTAGAAGCTTTTTGGTTTCAGGAGGTCCCATTTATTAATAATTGACCTTAGTGCCTTTGCTAACCGTGTTCTGTTCAGAAAGTCTCTTCCTGTGTTAACGGGTTCACTGTCTCTTCTAGTAGGATTAGTGTATCGAGTTTTATGTTGAGGTCTTTTCTATTTTGCAGAATAATTTGAAGAGTATTGGCATTAACTCTTCTTTTAAATCTGGTAGAACTCAGCACTAAAACCATATACCTCCTGATTTTTTTTAATGTCTGCCCAATTTTGATAGGGGTTATAGATATGTTTGATTCTCTGCCTTGATTTAACTTTGGTAAGTGGAATGTATTGAGAAAATTATCCATTTCTTTGAAATTTTCAAGTTCAGTGAAGTACAGGTTTTTAAAGTATGTCCTTATAAGTCTCTGGATTTCCTAAGTGTTTGTTGATAACCCCCTTAACTCCCTGCCCAACACACGCTTATTACTTAAATATTTGTCAATCTTACTGACTTTTTTTTTTCCAGAAAACCAACACTGTATTGTTTTTCTTCCTACTTTATTGGTTTCAGCCCAGAGTTTGATTATTTCTTGTTTTCCACTTCTTTTGCTTGTAATTTTCCTTCCTTTTTTCCCTCTAGAGCTTTCTGGTCTGCTATTAAGTTACTACTATGAGATCATTTTTTTCCTTAAACTTAGGCACTTAGTGCTGTGAACTTGCCTCTTGGAACTGTCTTCCTTGTGCTATAAGTTTAGGTATGTTGTATACTCATTTTTATTCAATTCTAAAATATTTTTAAGTTCTTTCATAATTTCTGATTGAACCAGTTTTTCATTCTGTAGTGAGTTCTTTAGTTCCCGTGTGTTTGAAAACTTTTTATTGTTTCTGTTAATGCTGATATCCAGCTCTCATCAATGTTGGTCAAATAGGATGCAGAGCATTATTTTAATTTTCTTCTATCTGTTCTGACTTATTTTGTTTCTGAATATATGGTCAATTTTGGAGAAAGATCCATATGAGGGTGAGAAGAAGATTTATTCTTTACTATTTGGGTAAAATGTTCTATAAATATCTGTTAGGACCATTTGGTTTATAACATTAGTTAGCCTCAGCATTTTAATGTTTAGTCCTTGTCTGGATAATCTGTCTACTGGCAAGAGTAGGATATTGAAGTCTCCCAGTATCACTCTGAGAGGGCAATATGTGATTTAAGCTGTCATAGTGTTTCTTTTATGAACCTGGGTATACTTGTGTTTGGGGCTTAGACATTGAGAATTGCAATGGCCTCTTGGTAGATTTTTCATTTGATGAGTATATTGTGTTCTTCCCTATCGCTTCTTATTAGAAGTCTATTTTGTCAGGTAGTAAAAGGCTAGACCAGCTTGCTTCTTAGGTCCATTTGCTTTGAATATCTTTTTCCTTTCTTTTACCCTGAAGTGATGTGTATCTTCGAAGTTAAAATGTATTTCTTAGATGCAGCTGAAGAATGGTTCCTCTTCTCAACTTCCCTTCTGTTAATCTGTGTCTTCTTATTGGAGAATTGGGTCCATTGATGTTGAAATATATAAGTGAACAGTGTTTGTTGATTTCTGTTACTTTCTTGTTGTTGCTGGTCTAGAGTTATTTATTCTCTGTGTTTTCTTGGGTGTAGATAACCACTTTAGGATAGAGTTTCATTCTCGTGCTTTCTATAGGGCTGAATTTGTAGACAGGTGTTTCTTATATTTGGTTTCTATCATAGAATGTTTTATTTTCTTGATTATGATAAAAAGTTTTTCAGGGCACAGTAGTCTTGGCTGGAATCTTATGGTCTTTTAGATTCTGTAGAACATCTGGTCAGACCTTTCTGGCTTTTAGAGTCTCCACTGAGAAGTCAAATATAACTATATTATATTTTCTTAGAGTTCACATTTGTTTTTTCACCTTGAAGTTTTTAATATTCTTTCTTAGTTCTATAGGTTTAATTTTTAGTTATTATGTGCTGAAGTGACTTTCTTTTCTGGTCCAGTTTGTTTGATGTTCTGCCTGCTTCTTAGACCTTGCATCTCCTTAATATTAAGGAAATAGTCTTTAATGATTTTGTTGAAAATATTTTCTGTGCCTTTGACCTGAGTTTTTCTCCTTCCTCTATTCTTTGTTTTCTTAAATTTGGTCTTTTCATAATGTCCCAGATTTTCTGAGTGCTTTGTGCCAAGAGATTTTGACATGTAACAATTTCTATGACCAAGGTATCCATTTCTTCTAGGGTGTTCCTCAGTAGTTGAGATTCTCTCTTCTATCTCTTGTATTCTCTTAGTGAGGCTTGCCTCTGAAGTTCCTGTCCAAGTTCCTACATTTTTCATTTCCATATTTCTATTTCCCTCAGTTTGCATTTTCTTTATTGATTTGATTTCTACGTTCAGATCTTGAACTCTTTTATTTATGTCCCTGTACTCTCCGTTTACATTTTTATAGATTTCTTTATGGGATTTACTCATTTCCTCTTTAAGGAGCTCTATCATATGCATAAAGGCTGTTTTGAGCTATTCTTCTTGTGCTTCAGCTGTGTTGCAATATTCAGGGCCTGGTCTACCAGGTTTAATGGGCTCTAGTAGCGACACATTGTCCTGACTCTTACTGATTGTGTTTGTGACACTGGCTTCTAGGCACCCAGGACTGGGCAGAATGTAATTCTTAGTGATCCTTGGTCTTGTCTTTGTTAGGTGGGTGTTTGTTACTTGGTTCCTCTGCCATCTGAGACTGTGGTATCTATGTGTTGCCTCATAGGAAGAGCTGAAGAGTTGGGGGTGATACTGGGAGAAGATCTGCAGTTAGTCTACCTACTTCCCAGCTGGTGGGTTTTCAGTGATCTCCCACTTCCTTCTCTCAACACTCTCAGTGACACCTCAGATATCTGTCTCTCAACTTCCTGAGTGATTTCTGTGTTATCTTCTTACTCTTTGTAACCCCTGAGTCCAGTTGAGGTGGCTAATAGGCACTCAAGTGTGGAGAATCAAACCTTCTACCCCCCTCCCCAACAAGTATCAGTTACCAATAGCTCTTCATTAAGGGGTTAGGCCTAAACAACACCTCCCCTATTATGTACTAAGATATAGCCGGCATGTACTCGTGAATGGAACAGCATATCAAATCGGAAAGGCAGCATTTCACAGCATGCTTCCCCATCCTCTGTGCTATCATGCCTCATCTCCCTAGGGGCTATGCTATAGGGCATCCTTAAAGCAATTTCATTGCACTCTCAGCAGGTGAAACCCCTTTTAGCTTTTTCTCTGTGGCTTTTGAATGCCTCCAACCAGCAGCTCTGTGTACATAACCAGCTGAGGAAAATCATCTCCCAACCTGCAATGGCTAGATATCTTTAAAGCCACCTGTACACAAGGCTCCACTTTCCACAGTGCCTCCGGAAGTGTGCAGGGTACGGAGATCTAAAATACCAACTAATGTGGAATCTATCTCATCATTGTAAAAATACCAATATCGTTATTATGTCTACTTTAAAACAGAACCCAGAAGTTTCTCACAGTCTTCTCTCTTCACATTCCCTGGGGCATTCGCTCTAGAAACACCCACACAGGTGCCAAGGAGTTAGCACACGGAGAATCTGGAAGCCCCACGCACTCACCGGAGAGGGAGATTGAAATTTTGGCAGTGTGTCTGTGTAGGGCTAGGACTAATTTTATAGGAGAAATGGTGGAATAATCTTTCCTTAAAGAATAAAAAGCAATGTTCCAAACCTTGCAGGAGCATCCTAAAGCAAGTGACGGCAGACACAGGCTGAGCCACATTCTATAGCAAAATCTCCCTGATGGGCATATGCTGAATTCATTTTCTTTATTTGGGATTTGGGTGCTGAGAAAAGCAAGTATCCTCTTTAGGCCTGACATCATTGTGGGCTGCTGGAAGGCAAGGACAAGAGTTTTAATTTCATCTCTATGCTTCTAATATGGAGTTCTCAGAATTTGATTCCAATATTTGTTGAGATTTCCCAGGCACTGGATGCTGCCTATGAATATGAAGGTTTAAACAAGTTGAGAGGCCCTGTGGAAGGGATGAGAGACCGAGATAACAGTCAGAGAATTAATCTATTTTCCCTCCCTTGGCTGCAGGGAGTGCAGTATTATCTGCTGAGGGAATCATTTTATTTTAAAATTAGACTTCATTATTAATACTGATAAACCGGGAAATACCAAAGCCTGGCATAGATTCACCTATTTTGCATTGCTGCTGGTTTACATTCATGCTGCTATCAGCTCATAAATTAGCATATCTAATATTTAAAGCAGCATTGCTCTGCAGGGCTGTTGAATGACTTTTGGGCAGTTACCCAACGTATCAGATATCTCTCTTTTTGTTTTCATATTTTTATTTGTTTTTATTACTTTCTTATGTTGAGACTAGGTTGCATGTATACCAGGCTAGCCTCATGATGAAGAAGACCTTGAACTTGTGATCTTCTGCCTCTACTTCCCAAGCGAGTGCTGGGATTCAGGCATGCGCTATGGGCCTCTTCTATGCAGTTCTGAGGAATGACCTTGGAGCCTCCTAAATGCTAGGCGAACTTTCTACCAACTGAGCTATATCCCTTCTTTTGAGTTACATACAAATTATATTTATATGTCATATGTGACATAGGTAAATAGATATAGATAGATAGATAGATATAGATAGATAGATAGATAATCTGAGGGTGACATCATTGGAATATTATGTTATTTGGAATTGCTTGCAAAGCAATTGACTTCAAGATTTCGTTCTTAGTCTCCACATCTCTAAAATGCCAAGTGTTATGTATGTAACGCCAAAAATTAAAGATCAATTACTGAACTGTCACCATTTGTATGGAAATGAGTTGGAACTAGAAGCTTGCTATGAACATTGAGACATGGCTAAACCTTATATGAAATCTTTCTACATGTCTAAAAGGCTTGGAATTTTCTAATGTGGCTAAGTGATGTTCCTTCTCTCTCTCTGCCTCTGTCTATCTCTGTCTCTGTCTGTCTCTGTCTCTGTCCTCTCTCTCTGCCTCTCTCTCTCTGTGTCTCTCTCTCTCTCCCTCCCTCTCTCCCTCTCTCTCTCCCTCCCTCCCTCCCTCCCTCCATAATATTTCTTTTAAGAACCCAAGATAAGAACTTTTCAAACAACTTCCGATACTTAGAACTTGGAGGTTCTTAATTTTTGCAGCTTTCTTATTTGATTTGTAAATCACAGCCTATTTAATCATCAACTACAGGATTGACATCTGTATTAGAACTCACAGCAAGCATATGATAAATATGAAACTGTTTAAGTCAACTCTTACCCTCTGGATAGAGGTAATAGAATATGCTAAAAGTGCATTATATACTTGCATAAAATAACCATACATAACCCTGTATAATAAAAATATTTTTATTGTATAAGTAGAAAACACCATTTAATTAGCTTCATTCATTTAGATTAAGTATTTCATAACTCCCATTTCTCAAAAATAAATCTTATAGTAATTCAGCTTCAGATGTGAACCTGTGAGCGTCATAAAAGTTTCATGAAATAGAGTTACTGCCTCCGTTTCTTGTTAAGTTTTCATTTATTCATTGGCTATTTGGTAGAAAAATTAGATGCTCGCTGGAGAAGTGAAAAAGCAGCAAGTTTCGTCTATAGATGCCCGGGTTAGCATTCAGATTGAGTGGGTGCAAGGCTGGGGGTTGAGGTAGCATCAGCATTAGGATTAATACTAGGCCTAGAGTTGCTTTAGCATCTGGATTATGAGATTGGGATTACTGTTAAGAACAGGTTTGGGTTGGGGTTTATGGTTAGGATTCATATTGGAGTTAGGGATGTTTGCCCAGAAACCGGGAAAGGGAATAATACTCGAAATGTATATAAGAAATATTCAAGTTAATAAAAAAAAAAAATCACCAATAAAAGACCTTTAAACTATTAAAAAAAAAAAAGATTCAGATTAGTGTTAGAGTTCACATTAGGTTTAGCATTATATACAGAGTTAGCATTAGGATTAGGGTAATATCAAGTTTAGAGTTGTTTTAGCCCAACCAAAAAATTGTAAAGTTATTTAAAATATCATGAGGTTTTTTTTACCCCGTTTTTTAACAGCTCAGATACATGATTCTTTTTCAGTGTTACCTTTGTAAATGACAACACCATGTTGCAATGTTGAAATGCTGGACAAACCTTGATCCTTAGAGAGCGTGTTGATGTTTTGAGGACACCTGTGCTCTGTAGGGTCATGGTGAACTCTAAAGACCAGCAAAGCTCCCTCGTGTCTCCAGACTTCGGATCTAAATTCAGGTGCTCACTGTAGAGATGGTTCTGGTTTTAAAACCTTGCCTTCTCTACTCAGGAACATCAGAAGAACCTCCTTATAAAGGCAAATGGGACTTTCTCATAAGTATTGCCATGCAAGAAAAGACATGCATGCAGACAGCTAGGCGGCTCACTTTTTAGGTTCTCTGAAATTTCTCCAATCCTGTGTCAATGTGACAGATCCAAGAATGGAGTTTGAACCTTTGGACTCTGGTTTCAGACACTAGTCCCAACACTAACTTGGAAGCTAATTAGTAGCGCTTTTTGAATGCATTAAGTAAACATATTAAATACACACACACACACACACACACACACACACACACACACACACACACACGGGGCATATTCCAGTAAAGAGGAGCTTTTACTTCCTTCTAAAGCCGAATAGCACAATGAAAAGGGTCCTTTTCCTTCGACTTGTAGAGAAAGTGTCCCATAAGCGTGCATCCTAGCCACTGTGGATTCTGAGATCTCCGTTGGACGTCTAAGCAATGAATTTACTTTTTCAGATGCTATTTGTCACCAAGAACCTTAAAATTCTTCTTGTTCCTCTGACAAAAATCTGTGCCATGACCCAAGGAAGGCAGGAAGTATTTGTTTTGACCTGTAACTCAAGGAGATACAGTCCATGCTGATGGCGGAAGCCTGGCACCAAGAGCAGGAAGCTGGAAGGTTGTTTGGAGTAAGCAAACAGAGGACAGGAAGCGTGACCAGGTTTTGGAATTTCAGGGCCCATCCTCAGTGACTCACTTCCTCCAGTGAGACGTCACCTCCTAAAGAGTCTGCAGCCATCCCAAACAGTGCCAAAATCTAGGAGCTAAGTGTTCCATCAGGTAAGTTTAGTGAGACATTTCATATTCAAACCATAGTACCAAGAACTGTGTGTATATGCGTGATGTTACTACTCAGCTGTCCTGTCATTCTTTCAAGTTCTAGTGCTTTAAAATCCCCCCAACAGTGCTCATAACCACCCCTTTTCTGCTTCCTCCTCCCCAAACCTTCATGCTGAGTAGTGAGACAAGTCCTTATTACCACTAGCATTTCCTGCTTTATTGTAAACTCCAGGAAAATTGGTAAGCTGGTTCTGCTCTAGCATCCTGGTTCCTCAGAAGTTTGGGGACCTAGCTCTAAGAGTCCCCCCTCTCTTATCTCATTCCCTGAGAACCAACCCCACTCAGCCAAGTAGGAATCAGTCATGTTTTGTTGTTGTTGTTTTTGTTGGTTTGTTTTTTTGTATGATGGTTTGGGTGATTATTGATTGATTGATTGATTGGCATTTCAAAGGTTGCCCTCCTCTTAGTCTCCCCTCACAGAGTTACTTCCCCATCTCCTCTCTCTTTTGTCTCTCAGAGTATGCCCGCCCCCAGTATTCCCCAACCCTACTGCATTAATTCTCTGCAGGATTAGGCTCATCCTCCTCTGCTGAGGCCAGACATGGCAGCCCTGTACTACACAAGTGCTGGGGATCTCAGAGAAGTCCATGTATGCACTTTGGTTGGTGGCTCAGTCTCTGGGAGCTCCCAAGGATCTAGATTATTTGACACAGTTAGTCCTCCTGTGGGGTAGCTATCTCCTTAAGGGCTGTCAAACTAACTCTTCCATAGGGATCCCCAAACTCTGTCCAATGTTTGTCTGTGGGTATCTGAATCTGTCTTAGTCAGCTGCTAGGTAGAAGCTCTCAGAGTGCTGCTATACCAGGCACCTGTCTACAAGCGCAACACAGCATCATCAATACCATGAGGTATTGATGCCTGCCCATGGGTTGGGTCTCAAAATGGGCTGGTCACTGGTTGGCTATTCCTTTAGTATTTGCTTCATCAGTGTCCCTGCAATTTTGGGTCAAAGGTTCAGTAGGTGGTTTAGTGTTCCCATCCTTCCACTGTGGGTCCTGTGTGGTTACTGCAGGGGGTCTCTTCAGGTTCCGCATCCCACTATTGGACATTTCCACTAAAGTCACTTGCATGGTGAGTGATATTCTAGGAAGTCCCAGAAACCCAGGATGATGGAGGTTCCAATCCTGATTCTGTTCTTGGAGGTCTTTCCCTTGCTGCTGAACGCAGATATTCTTGCCTCATTTCCTATTCCTGTGCCAAATTATCCTAACAAAGGCAACTTTAAGGGAAAGGAAGTTCAGCTGACTTAAAATTGCAAGTTACAGTCTGTCACTGAAGACAAGTCAGGGCGACAGGAACTAGAAACAGCTAGACACATCCAGAATCAGGAGCAGAGAGCAAATGAATGCATGCATGCCAGTACTCAACTCACTTGCTCCATTCTTGCAGTCAGAACTGACACCTTTCTTAGGGTATGTCGTCCAACCACAACTAACATAACCAAGACAGCCAACCACAGACCTGACCACTAGCCAGGCTGATAGAGTCCCTCATTTTTACCCCCTTCTTGGGTGATTCTAGATTGACAATTCAAACTAACCATCACACCAGAACACAAAGATGTTCTCACTGTATTCAGAGCAAGCATCCCAGAGTGCACAGCTCAGGACATGGTGTGCTATATTGCTCTGGAACTCACCTTTGCTACCTAGGTAATGTCTTCCCTTCAGCACAGTCCTGTATTGTCTTGACTTGTAGTACACATACATAAGTATAGCTTCACATGTCAATGTGTCTCTCCCAAAGCAAAGAGAAGCTTTCACTTCGTTCATTGTTAAAGTAAATTGAAAGCCAGTTCCAACCTGCTGCCTGCTCCCAGTGACAGGAAATTGCCTGCTTCCCAAAGTAGCCCATACCAATATGGTGGAAGGGTAGAAGGTTCAGTAGCCAGCCTGAGTTAGAACCTACTCTACCCAGTTAAGCTGAGTTGACTAGCTTGGTCAGGCTACCCTGGCTGCCCAAGCTAGAACTTGTTGGGTATCATAGTGTACCCAAACCTGAGTTGTCACAATTTTTAGATTCTAACAGTGAGGTTAGGAGACTATAATAGGGCAACTATTTTACATGGCCTTAGCACTGAATTTGGCCCAAGGAAAGAATCCAATACAATGTAAACTACTTTCAGACTCTGCCTCTGTTGCTGGAAGTCTGCTCTTACCACTTTTCTCCACAAGTGCCAGCTCTGTCTCTAAAGGCACACTGAGCAATTCTGTGCCTCTCTCTCCCTCAGGTAGACTCTCACCTACTCTTCACAATTATGCTCCATGGCTTTAAATAACCAGCTTCTGCTGTCATGTGGCAGAACACAGGCCACCAGCACTCAATACCCGGATTCATTTTCCTCTAAGCCCCTCATGTGTGGCAACTGGCCAAACATAATTATAATTGTCTACCTGTACCAAAAAGAACTCAATAAAATACCACTCTATTATCCCCTTTGCCCCTATGCAATTCAGGACATGAAAGTGACCAGGTGTGTGAACACATGCTCCACTATTCTACATATTTCAGTCCCTAACCACAGCCACCTTAGTGCCACTTATAAGTATCATGGGCTCTCCCCATGCTGTTAGTGATTTTCCACTCAAAGGCAGGGCAGCATTTTGACTCAAGGATGAGCGGTACCTGACTGGATAGACTCCATCTTAACCCATTCCTTCAGGTTCTCAGAGCCTTCTGGACCCTGAGTCTGTTGCTTAGCAACCCAATAGCTATGTTTTCTACCCTGTTCTGTGTCATCTGAACACAGAGTAAACAGGTGACTCTCCCCAATTGGAAAATGAGTCACGTCATGCCATTGTTTCTACAGTGAAATGAACTCCACTGGCAAAAAGCTACATTTCTGAGCTTGTCTTCTTCTTTTCTATACAGGGTGATTTTGGCCAATGGTCTGTAAAATGTATCCAGCTCCGCATATCTGTGTGGTTGCACCTCCACACAATATAGAAATATCCTTATTATTCTCATGATTTACTAGCCTTAAAGTTACTATTGGCACATTTTTACCTTTTGTATTTTTCTTTCTATGAACTATGCCAAAGGAGACTGTATTCCAGCTGATATCCCATCACAGACAGCATTTCCCGTAAGATTTATGATGATGATTCTGCCTTGATCTAATATTAAAATGCGAAAGATATTTCACTAGTGCCGAAGCCTTAAATTAGAAGATAAGTGGAAAGGTGAGGGAGTTGTAACTCTTGGGAAGAACAACTGAAGAGTTGGGTAAACTTGATCCATTGGCAAGAGGACCTTAAATTGAGAATATAACTCAAAGAATCTGGTGATATCGTAAACAGTTAATCACTTCTTGATAATTTAATAGTGTGAATTTAGTTCCTTCAAAATGTTCTTACACTTTATATCTAAGTTGGGCAGGCTCAGATCTGAACTTAGATATGTGATGCTAACCCACTGCCTACCGTGTCTCTAAGCAGACACAGTAAGTGTCTAAGTGGGCCCCACTGGTAGAGAGGAACCATGCCCTATGCTGCCTGTGAGAGCTGAAAAGGTACACATGAGCCTAAGAAAATGGCTCCATCCCATTTTCTGGGTGAAGGCCAGGATTCAATTTCCAGGAAATGAGGGCGTTGTTGCCTGTGCTGGGAGGCAGAGACAGACAGAATCCTTAGTGCTTAGTGAGTGCCAGGCACTGTGGGAGACCTTGTCTTGGGATCCCAAAGAACAACACCCGTGTTGACATCTGATCTACCCACAAACACATGCACACACACACACACACACACACACACACACACACACACACACACACACACACACACACACACGGGGGGGGGAGAAAGAGAGAGAGAGATAAGAGACAGAGAGAGAGAGAAAGACAGAGAGACAGAGACACAGAGATTCACATACACATTTACACACACACACACACACACATGCACACATACACAGAGAGAGAGAGAGAGAGAGAGAGAGAGAGAAACAGATAGACAGACAGAGATACAGAGACAGGCAGAGACACAGAGATTCACAGACATAAAAATTCACATGCTTTCTCATTCATATTCTCTCCATCTCTCCCTCTTCCTCTTCTCTCTATTCCCCTACCCGTCCATCCCTGAGAAGGAAAGGCATCTAGGAATTTGTAGGATTCTTGACTGGTTTAACCTGGAAAACTCTGCCAGCAAATGCCGTAGGCACACTGAGCTCTGGACTTTTCCCTGATCATAGCAGTGTAACTGAGCTGCTCTTGTCAGCTGCTGGAAATGAAGTTTGATTGGTTGATTACTATAATGAATTATTGTAATCAAGCTTTGCCCAGATTGCTTCAATTGTGGTTTCCCATCCAGATTTTAAAATAAGCCATGATCTTGATGTTCAAAATCTTCACATCTACATTATGAAAAACATGGGGAAAAGCTTATGTTTTAAATTAGGGATGCACAATGGACACAGCAGATACCAACAAATACTATGAAATACAAAACCTTGTGCATACGTGTGCATGTTTGTATTATTTGTATGTTTCTCAGTCTCTCTCTCTCTCTCTATCAATCTCTTGTGTGTGAGGGAGGGAGGGGAGGGAGGGAGGGAGGAGGAGAGAGAGAGAGAGAGAGAGAGAGAGAGAGAGAGAGCACTTGAATAAACACATATGTACATGTGCACATTCATATACAGGCCAGAGGTGTCTTCCTCAGTTGCTCTCTAATTTTTTGAGATAGAATCTCCTGATGAACTCAGAGTTTATAATTTGGCTGAAGCGTCTGGCCAGCCACCACCAAGTATGTACTTAGGATGCAGTCATCTGCTTTCCCAGCATTGGGATGACAGACACATGCTTCTGAATATTACATATTTTATGAGTGCTAAGGATTCAAACTCAGGCTGTCAAGCCAACATGGCAGGTACTTTGCTGACTGAGCCCTATCCCCAGATTGTGGATGCTCTAATTGGTTTTATGAACCTGAGAGAGTGAGGCTTAAACATTATTTGGAGCGTCAGACAATTTATACTCTGAGGGTTAAGAGTCACCTGAGTAAAGTGTCCAATCAGAAGGATAAGCCACACATGGTAAAAACATGTTTCCCTACATATAAATGTGAACACCAAGAGCTGAAGTAAATTTACTTTTATTCACTAAACTTGGAAGAGCCCTTAAAGCACATTCCAAGAGCAATCCTGTATTTTAGAGAAACCGAGGTCACAGGACTTTGGCCTTGTTTTCTTGGGCTTTTCTCACAAGTTCTCAGAATTCTCACACGACTCCACTCTTGGACTGGGTCCTGACATCTCGCCACACCTACTACTTTTTATTTCTTAATAACGGGATATCCAGAGTTCATTTTGACCTGAGATGTTGGAGATTAATCTAATTGTCATGTGATGCATGACTTTCCTATAAGCGAGAAAATTGTATTATAACAGTGAAAGTCTTGTGTTTAATACTCTGCCACCTAGAACAGAGGTCCAAACTATGTCCAGTACAGTTGGTTAAATCATATTGATCAGAAAAATCTAGAGAATAGTTGGAAAGGAGACTCTGATGATCAGTAGTTCTGGTAAAACATAAGCCCATATTTGCCTTCTAATAGAAATACAAATTTTATGATGTTAATGCAAACAGGAAGTCACTTAAATCCCAAGGAAAATCAAACACAGTTGCTTCTTCAAATGAATGAGCAAGTCTGTTATAATCCAAGGTCTAGTCATAAAAAGAGTCACTAATAAAGTAACTTCTCCATGGTGCATAGGGTCTTACCTTGGCCCCAGGTAGACAGACTTGACTTCTGATGATATGGTCAATATCTCCTTATGCCCTTCCAACTTGGGCTTTGCTGGCCTTTTGGTGACTTCCTCTGTCTCCTCATCTCTGCTCTAGTCCTTGATGGCTTGGGGCCAGAGGAACTGAAGTGGACTGCGTAATGTTTCAGTGGATACATCTGCAATGACAGATGCATACCCCTTCCCAAATTTCTTCTGGAGAAGTAAAAATAGGCAAGTTAATGCATCACTTGCTTATTTCCTTCTGCAAAAAAAACAGGGAGGTTAGAGTGTGCACAAGTATGGGTCTATTGCTGGAAGTAATCCTACAACATAAGCAGAATCTGAAAAGATATTTAGGGGTTTATGAATTAGCCATAATAGACGAATCAAAACAGCCAGTTCCACCTGTTTGGCTGAGGGGGGAAAGTATTAATAGGTTGATGACTATCTGGACCATAAATCTCTCGGGTACCCTTAGATGAACCATCAATAAAAATGTGTCTGCCTGTGGAATATGAGAAGGTCAGACAATTTCTGTGAGAAAATACCATAGCTTACCAGCTGGGTAATGATTTCTCATCCTTCTTTGATAATCTGCAAATGAAATTTGAAAATCAATAGAGTTCTGTAATGCTCTTAAAATCTGACTGTTAGAATAGGTTAATATAATGCAGCAATGATCAAGTGCATATAAGTGTTGTCATCGGTTCCTCCCCTGATTTCCTAATTGAGCAAGAAGAGAAAGGTAAGCAGCTATCATTTTAGGGACCATATGGTATAGATAAATCCATTCCAAAGGTTTATGCTCTCATGCTACAATGTCTATAGGAGACAATTTACTAGGGGAAATAGCTAAGTTTAAAGGCAGTTGAGGATCCACTTGATTCACAAATGCCTCTTTTAGTCAGGATTCAAATAGCCATAGTTCTTTTCTTTGCTTCTTGAAGTAGTAAGTGAGGACTGTCCAATGCTGTGTCTCCTTGCAGAGTTTTAAATATATTATTTGTTAGTGCATACAGTTAGCTTGTTCATAGGCTCTGCTAAATCCTCATCAGGAACTGGAGGTAACTTAAAAGTAGATTGATTATCAAATTCCCCAATCGCATGCTTCAGGTCACTTCCAGGCAATGGAGGATGCACATGTAAAGGACACTCCAGAAAGGGAGATGAGGGAACTGTCGCCAACATAGTTGGCACCATTTTTACTTTTGATTTTTCCTGAATGGGGTGTTTTTTCTCTTTTGCTAATTTTAAGGTTTAATTTTCTGGTTTATATTCATTCAAGGAATTAACCATCTCCTCATCAGGATTCTTATCATACTTATCTTCCATAAGTATTTTAATAACAGTTCGAACCGATGCCCTAATAACTCAAAATCAAACAGGGATCTTTCCTTCTTGTTTATATGCCTTGCCAATATTCTTGCAGAATCTATCCAATGCCTCTTCATCTAAAGCTCCTAGGGATAACACTTGTGCTCCTTCTTCCTTTGGGACAAAAATGATGCACAAGCCTGACATAAGGCAGTGTCTTCCCTGGTTTCTGCCCCTTATGCTCATTCACCTGCTTCTGTGAGGGTTCCCACTCGCTGACCTCATGGCTTGCTGCAGGGCTCTGAATCATGGCACCACTTGGTTATTGCTTCAGTTGACAGCATGAACCTGGAAGAGGGGTACCTAAAAGTGAAGTAGACTAAAGTCTCAAGCACTGGCCAACTTTATTCAGGGAACCAGACAGTGGCATTAAGAAGGGTCACCTACAAAAAGTATTTTGTTAGTTTCTTTTTGTACTTGTTTGTTTCCGTTTTGAAAACTACATTAAGTTCATTTGACCATTCGTTGGATGGAGGTGTCTTTTCCTTGGTGTTTAATTTCTTCAATTCTCTGTAACTTCTGGATATTATTCCCTTTTCTAGAGTGTAGTTGGTAAAGATTTTCTCCCATGGGCTGTCTGTTCTGATGGTTATTTCCTTTGCTGTACAAAAACATTTTGCTCTCCTGTAGTCCCATCTGCTGATGCTTGAGTTGGTGCCTGTTCTGTTGGTGTTCAATTTGAAAAGGCATTGCCTATCACAATATCTTGAAGGTATCCCTTGTGTATTTTTCTAAAAGTTTCATGTTTTGAATTAAGGCCTTTTCTCCATTTTGAACTGTCTTTTGTATAAGATGAAAGATATAAATCCAATTTCACCTTCTTCAGGCAGAAACCTAGGTTTGTCAACACCATTTCTTGGTAGACTATCTTTCTTTTTTCTCCAAATTGTGGTTTTGCCTTCATTTTCAAGAATTGAGTGGACATAGCTTTGCCATTTTATTTCTGATTCATCTAGTCTATCCCATTGCTCATCCTATTTTTATGCCAATATTAGTCTGTCATCATCACTATAGTTCCATAGTATAATCTGAACTTGAGTATTATAATTCCTCAAGCTATGTTCTTAACGCTGATTGCATTGGCTATTCCTGGTCATTTGTGTTTTCATGTGAATTCTTATATTATTTTTTCTAAACTTATGAAATATTACATGAGAAACTTGATAGGTATAGCATTAATTATATACATTTAATTTTGGTAATATAGACATTTTTTACAATATTAATTCTGTCTGTTGAAGAATATAGACTATTTTTTCATTGTCTAGTGTCTTTGTAATATCTGTCCTCAACATCTTGAAATTATTAGTGTAGGTGTTTCTTAGTTCTGTAGTTTAATATATTCCTAAGTGTTAAATTTTGGGAGAATTTCTCTTGAATGGAACATTTTTCCTAATTTTTTTCTTAGAGAGCAGACTATTCTAATAAATGGAGAATACTGGATTTTAAAAAAGAATCACTGATTTTTACATTCTGCATTTTACTATGTCTTCATTAAATCCAAGAGTTTTCTTGATGACTCAGTGGTGTCAACAGTGTATTTTATAAGCAAGCACCATATCATCTGCAGACAGAGATAGCTTTACTTCCTCCTCTCCTATTATCCCATTTGTCTCTTTCTCTTCTCTAATTTCTATAACTAAGGCTTCAAGGACTGTATCAAATAAGAGAGGAGAGAGGCGTGTACATGCTGTCCTCATCTGACTTTAGAAGAAATGCTTCTAGTTTGTTCATTTTAATGTAACATTGGCTATAGATTTATTATAAATACTCTTTTTTGTTTTGATGTATGCTCCATTGTCCATTATAGGGCTACTGTGGCTGTAATGAAAGGAAACACCATGACCATAGCAACTTGGGGAGAAAGGGCTTATTGGGCTTATTTTCCTCATCACTGTTCATCATTGAAGAAGTCAGGACAAGAACAGGGCAGGAGGCTGGAGGCAAGAGCTGATGCAGAGGCCATGGAGGGTGCTGCTTACTGGCTTGCTCCTCATGGCTTGTTCAGCCTGCTTTCTTACAAAATCCAGGACAGCTGCCCCAGGGATGATACCACGCACCATGAGCTTGGGCCTCCCACATCAATCACTAGCTAAGAAAATGCCTACAGCCCCATCCCATGGAGGCATTTTCTCAATTGAGACTTCATCCTTTCAGATGACTTTAGCTTGTATTGTTGGCATAACACTAGCTAGCATGTCTGTCTGTTCCTACAGTCTCCAGACCTTTTCTCATGAAGGCATGTTGGACTTTTCAAATGCCTTTTCATTATCAATTACAATAATCATGTGGTTTCTGTCCTTGAGTTTGTTCATATGGTGTATAGTGTATAGTGTATGTGTGTGTGTGTAATTATGCATACCTTATATGTATGCATATGTATATATTTATAATGTTTTAGCATATTATTTATGTATATTAAACCAACCCTGCCTTTCTTAGATAAAGTCTACCATGGTCTTAGTCATAATGTATAATCTTTAAATATGTTAATGAATTCAGTTTGTGTGTAATTTGTTAAGAATTTCGCATCAATGTTTCTCAAAAAAATTGTTTTGTAGTTCTCTCTCTCACTCTCTCCTCCATCTCCCTCCCTCCCTTTATTTGTAGTGGCTTTAACTAGCTTTGGCATCAAGATGTCACTGGCTTTATAGAAGGAATGCAATAGAGTTCCTTCACTTTCTATTTTATGGAGGAGGGTAATTAATATGAGGTCTTCTTTAAAAGTTTGATAAAATTTGGCAGAGACTCTGTCTTTTCCTGGGCTTTCCTTCAAGGAGAGGCTTTTAATAACAGGTTCAGTCTCATTGCTTGTAATGGTCTGTTTAAGCTGTTTATATCTTAAGGGCTTAATTTCGGTAGGCAATATGGTTTTAGAGATTCTTTTAGTTCTTCTCGGATATCCAGCTCTTCAGAGCGTTTGTGTTCATAGTAACTTATAATGATCTTATGGGTATCATGGGAGTCAGTTATACTGGAACTCTTTTGATGTCTAATTTTATTAATTTGCATCTTCTTCCTCTTATTGTCAGATCAGCTAATATTCATCAAGGTCAGTTTTACAGAGAGATGGCTCATCTCTCAGGAGCACTTACTGTGTATGCAGAAGACCAGAGTTCTACTTTGTGCACCCATGTTGCGTGGCAACTTCAGCTACTAGATATCCAACCCCCTACTCTGGCCTAGGTGTGCATGTGCTACACACAAGCACATATGGGAACATATATATACACACATACAAAGTATAAATAAATGTTTTTAAGAGTTTAAATACCACAAGTATTCAGATTGTCGAATGTGGCCGAGTGAACATGTGTAAGGTGAATGTTTATGTGTCCAGCATATAACACCTGATGAAGGAGTAATGAGTAATTACTGCTAAATTCAGATTCTCCCCCTATGTAACATCTTATACACTGCCATAGATTTATTTGTCTATTAGTCTACAATCATCTATTTGTCTATTCTCAATGGAAGCTATCTGTCTGTATAGGTTACCTATTTAAGTTGCTGTGAGAAAAGCTCTGACAAAAGCACCTTAAGGAGGGAAGGGTCTTTTGGGCTCACAGTTCAAGGGGTGCAGTCCCACACAATGGGAAAGAGTGGCACCTTATACAATGATGCCTTATACCATGAGGCAGCTGGGCATAGTAGGTGTACAGTCAGGAAGGAGAGAGAGCTGAATACTGGTTCTCAGTTCACTCATTCTTTTTTTTTTTTTTTAATCATTTCAAGCCCACCCTAGTCCACAGGAATGTGCTGCGTACACTCCGGGTGTTTGGAGTTTTGAATGTGAATGGTTTCATGGGCTCAGGTGTGTGAATGCTTACTTTGTAGTTAGTGGTATTGTTGGGAAAGAATTGGGAGGTATGCTATAATGGAGGAGCTGTGGGGTGTTTTCAGAGAAGGTGTTTCATTGAAAGTAAGCTTCAAGATTTGGAAGCCCATCCATCAAGTTGGCATTCTCCCTGCCCCTGCCCCTCCCCCTCCTCCTCCCCTTCTCTCTCCCTTGTACTTGTGAATAAGGTGTAAGCTCTCGACCTCCGCTCCACTGACATGCCTGCTTGCCTGCTGCCATACAGTCCATCATGGTAGCCATGGGCTCTGCTATGCTCTGGAACCAGGAGCCCCAAATTAAATGTTTTGTTCATGTTCTTTTATCATGGCAATTGAAAACTGAAACAGAGTGAGTCTTCCTTCTTTGGGTAACCTAGTCTAGAGACTCCCTTATAGACCTTCCCACGGGTTTATCTCCTGAGTCATTCTGATTCTGTCAAGTTGAAATTAAGTATTAGCAATCATACTTGACAAACTGATTTAGCATATTTTCACTGTTACTTTTATGTGGCATTTAAACTAGTGAGTGCAGGAGAAAAACACTTTAAATTTCATATTTACTATATAAAGGTAATATTAAATTAATGTTTCTTTTAATTATAAATATATGTACCAGCATAAAATTAATATAATTGTATATAATTGTGGGTGTAATTTATAATAGAATTACCAAGTTAATGAAATAAGAAAAAAATGAAAAATTTCCCCTCTTCTCCATTAAATCACAATATTAGCAGAGAGATTTTGTTCTGTGTTATACTTTTTGCTGTGTGTGTCTTTTCCTTAACTTGTAAGCAGATAGACTGATAATAGGTACTGGTACCTGAATAAGAATTTTCATACCTCAGAACTTTACTACTTCATCATAAGAAATCACTGCAATCATGCATATTTAGATACACAGCCCTAATGTATTGACTGGGTAATAGCTGTCAGGGATATGTCATTGTGCTACTCTATAGCTGAACCTTTAGCTTGCTGCAATTAGTCATTGTGTTTTGGTTTCTGTGTTGTGTTCTACTAGAAGGTCTATACATGGCAAGTAGTATAAGTCATACATCCATTTGTTCTTGTTCTATATATATTACATGCAAATATGTCACAAGTTCAGGAGAGTCTATGTCAGTTGACCTCATCTATAGCCCAGGGTGGCTTGAGCTCTGCAGGCTGAGCAGAACATGCCTGTACTCTTGTTTTGAGACGTTTTCTATTCAAAATCTCATTTTAGTCTCTTCTCAGGAGTAATCCTGTGGACTATGCCACATAGTAAACAAAGAACAGTACTGTATTAGGTACTTTTCGCCATGACATACCCAACAAGAAGCAACTTAAGGAGGAAGGCTTTGTGTTTGCCCACAGTTACATCATGCATAGGCAAGAAGCACGGAGGTAAAGGCTGGCACTCAACTCACTTTCTCTGTTCTGCCCAGTCCAGAACCCCAGCCTAGGAAACAGTCCTGTACACATTCATGGTGGCTCTTCCCTAGTTAATTAGAACAATGCAGACATTTCCTCACAGACATGCCCAATGGTTTGTCTCCTAGGTGATTATAGATACCACTGGGTTGGCAATCAGAATGAACATGACAGACCCCAACAGGCCTTCATGTACACATAGCTCTCTAGATCACTACTTCCCAATGGATGTGGAAGGATCCCTGCCTCTTCCCCTCGCCCAGTGGCCTGGCTTCTACTCCATTCATGATAGAAGCGTATTTGTGAATAAGGAAGGTTGTTGTCTGCACACAGAGAAGTCAGAGCAGATATAATTTTCTCTTTGTTAATTCAGTCTTAATTCACGAGTGGTGGTTCTGTTGATCACGCATGACTGAGACTCAATAACATTTTCAATAAACTCTGTTGCAGTCATTGTGACACTTGTCATTATCTGTCCTACAGACTTCTCAGCCTTGACTCCTAATTATAGTGTCCTGGCCACTCATCGTTCCTAATTCATAATGTCAAGACGTGTTTGGATTTAATAGATTAAGCCATCAGGAGAAGACTTGAGATCAAAAGTCAAATGGTTAAGTGTTTTTAAAGGTCGTTTTTGCACATCACTGAACAAAGTGGGGAAACTGGTCAGAATTCTTTCTTTGTGGTGTAATAGTACTCTCCAAAGGACATAATTGTTTAAAATATAAAAACTAAATGATAACCAGTGTGTGTGTGCTCTGACCCTGCCTACTACCCAGTTTAGTTTAATTAAAACTCCTAAAAACAAATTTTCAGAAATGCAAATATTGCGCCTGTAGTAGACAGGAGTGGGAAGCAGTTTTCCTTCGGTTCTGATGCCACACCACCTCCAGGGTCAGATGTCAGCACCACCTCCAGGGTCAGATGTCAGCACCACCTCCAGGGTCAGATGTCAGCACCACCTCCAGGGTCAGATGTCAGCACCACCTCCAGGGTCAGATGTCAACACCACCTCCTGTTGCTTCAGTTGTGTCTTGCCACACAGGCAAACTAACTGAACTTCCTTTCTCTCACTCTCCTTCATCTCCTTGCTTTTCTCTCACCTCCTTTCTCTCCCTACTTTTCCATATCTGAATCTGTCCTGCTCAGTTCTCTCTCTGGTAACATTGTAGTTCCCTGGCCTGTGTAAGGGAACCTACAAGAAACAGGTACTCAAGAGAGACATTTGAACATTTTCCTTAGCCATCTTGGCATGGGGGATACTTGACTTGGGGTTGTACATTCTAGAACTGAGAAGTCAGATTTTAATGAGGAAGATCGATCAGTAGCTTATGAGTCTCAAGCTGAGAGAGGGAAAGCCCCATTGTGGGGCTTCATCTATAGGTTCTCAGTTAAAAAGAATGGTTTTCCTGATTCTAACATATGTCCACCTTAACATTTCTTAGCTTGTGGATTTGTTCTGAGTTTTTAGGTGTTTTTCTTTGTGCTTGTTAGTTTTGTTTTATTGTTTGTTCGAGACAGAATCTCTGTAGTACAGGATAGCTGTGAACTTCCTGGGACTTTCTGCCTCAGCCTCCCAAGAGCTGGTGTTCTAGCAGTGAGTCCCCACGATCTGCTATTGTCTTTTATTACTTTCTATATTAGCTGTTCTTATCAAAGAGATTCATTGTGGTAGTTCCATAGATGCTTACAGCTCTCACTTACCCAGTCCAACCTCCGTCTATCCACTGTTCTCCCTCCCACACAACTGTCACAGCCTCAGTTCATCACTGTCATACCTTCTAGTCCTCGTACGTCAGATTCACATGTACCAGAAAACAGGTAACATGCATCTTCTATGCCTGGCTTGTTTCACTTCATACACTGCCCTCTAATTTTACCCACGTGCTTCAGATGCGAGGAATCCATTCTGCTTTCAGACTGCACAGCTTTCCATGGTGGATTATATCACACACTCTCTTTATCCATTCAACTAACAGGTACATTGATTCCCTCTCCTAGCAATGGTGAGGCTCATGGGCATGCCGGTACCTTTGTAATGTGCTGTCCTTGTTTCCTTGTACATATGCCTAGATGTGGGCTAGCAGGACAATTTAGAAAATTATTATGTTTTTATTTGGGGAATGTAAAATATTTATTATTTGTGTGGTATAATGTATGTGTGTATGTGTGTGTCTCTGTGTGTGTGTGTATGTGTATGTGTGTGCACACACGCGTGCATGCGTGCGCACACACATAACATTCCTGTGTAAACCAAGGAAAGTTGTAGAACCATTTGGGTTGCAAAAATCAAACTATGAATGTCAAGCCTGGCAGAAAGTGCCTTTACCTGCTGATCCATCTTCTGATTCCTGATTTTGGTTTTTGAAGTAACCTCTAGTGAGATGGCTAACTTTCTCTATCAACTTGACAAAATCTAGAATTACCTGGTACTGCGGGACTTAAAGAGGCATTGTTTAAATATTGCCCTGTGGATATGTCTATGAAAGTCTTGATGACATTAACTTTTATGGGAAGTTCTATTCATTGTGTGTGTTCTTTACCACTGAGCCATCTCTACAGCCGGAACCTGCCTGTATCTAAATGATACATATTCTCTAAGTAAAAGATACAGACTGGCAGAATGGATAAAGACAAAAAGAAGGAAAACAAAACTATGACAATGATTTTCTAAGCAAGTGGAAACCCGGATTAGTAGTAATCAACCTACTTATATCATATTTTCTGACAAATGAGGTCGGAAAGGATGCCTGTCACTCACTATACAGTCATTGAGTGGTCACTTCAACAAGGAAATTCAGTGGTAGACCATAGACAGCTAACAGCAGAACACACAACTAAGTGTACTCTAAGGTACAGTTGGCAGGAATAGAATAGGCTGTTACAGCCCTCATTGGGTAGAGTATAGCCAGCTCCTTTCTTATGGCTGTGATAAGATACTCCAACCCCTCCCCAATCCCAAAAATACTTAATGGAAAAGGGTTTATTTGGCTAATAATAATAACTTGCAGATCATAATGGCAGAAAAGTCACAGCCATAGGAACTTGAAGCAGTTGGACATATCTCATCAGCTAGAGTCAAGAGACACACACATTCGTGCAATGAATGACTGCCTCTACTTAGTCCCTGTCTCCACCTATACAGTCCTATATTCCACCTATATTCCACTGACTGCTCTTCCAGAGGTCCTGAGTTCAATTCCCACCAATCACATGGCGTCTTACAAGCATTTGCAATGGGATCCGATGCCACATTCTGGTGTGTCTGAAGACATCAACAGTGTGTGTGTGTGTGTGTGTGTGTGTGTGTGTGTGTGTGTGTGTGTGTGTGTATGTGTGTGTGTGAATTTTAAAAAGACACAGGCAGGTTTTTGTTAGTTTAAAATAACATAGTCCTGGAATTTTTTATTTTGCTTTATTATCATGGATATTCTTTGTTTTGGCCTTCTCTTTCAGCTCATATCTGTGATTTGATAGTGACTTAGTTTCATTTCTGTTACTGTGATAAAGCACCCTGTCCCAAAGGAAAGGGTTTATTTGCCTTAAAATTTCCAGTTAGCGTCCATCATGAAGAACATTTTAGTCAAGGTAGGAACTCAGGCTCTCACAGAATACCTACACTCAAGAGCAGAGCAAAAGAATGCGCCCAAGTTTCCTACTTGCTTGCTCAGCAAGCTTCTTGCACTCACACAGTTCAGGGCTCAGTGCATAAGACAGTGCCACCCACATCTAGGGTAGCTCTTTCCATCCCAATTAATGTTGTGGTTTAAGTGGGAATGAGGTCTCCATAGAGGTATGTCTTTTAGTGTTTGGTTTCCAGTTGGCCTTGTTGCTTGAAAAGATGTATCACCCAGCATGTGCTTTGAGGTTTCAAAAGCCCACACCAGGTCCAGGCTCTTTCTCTCTGCCTCCTGCTTCTGGATTAGATGTAATTCCTCAACTATTATACCAGCACAGTGCCAGCCTGCTGGCCAGCCAGCCAGCCAGCCTGCCATCCTCCCTGTCATGATAATCGCAGACTTACGTAAGCCAGTCCTCAAATTAAATGCTTTCTTTTATAAATTGCCTTAGTCGTCTTGTCTCATCAAGCAATCAAGACAATCCCCCACAACATGTTCAAAGCCTAATCTAGATCATTCCTCTATTTGAAGCTTATCTTCAGGTAATTATAGATTGTGGTGAATCAATAATTAAAAGCTAACCGGAAGAGATGGTTTAGTGAATGGATAAAGTTTGGTAAATCTGTGTACCTTTGCTTCTGGTAAGATTAAGATTTTTCTCTGGTTTCCATGACTATAGCCTGTAGTTATTTTTCCTTCATTTCTAAAGATCAGATTCCTGTAACCATTATCTGTCAGGCTGGTGTGAGAGTCAATGATTCTCTCAGGGTTTTGTCTTTGTTTTCTTACTTGGCTTGGCAAGTCTTCCTCTCCACTTCAAGAGGATAGCCTTGCTAAGAGAAGAATCCCTGGCTGGCCTTGTCTTAGCTTTGTTTTCTATTCAGCATTTAGAAGTCATTCCATTCCCTCCTGCTCTATGAGGTTTATGCTGAGAAATCTCTTGTTAGTCTAATGGGACACCCTTCTTGGTGACTTGCAACTATTTTCTTGCAGGCCAGGGATTTCATTCTTTCTCTTGTGCTGTCAGCATCGAGCTGTGCTGAGCTGTAGTAACTTTTAAGGTCATGTCTGGATTCCTGTCATCAGTGTTCTCTACATGACTGTCCACATCTGTGCCAAGATTAGGGCACTTCTATTACTATCTAGTGAGCAAGCTTACTAGATCAGTAGAGATATACACTTCTGCTTGGAGTGTTAAGGAAATCTGGAACATTTGGAAACCAAAGGCATGAAAGGCTACAAAGCAAGACCCTGGCTCCAAAACCAACCAACCAATCAACCAACCAACCAATCAACCAACCAACCAACCAACCAACCAACCAACCAAAAAATGTAAAAGGAAAGGAAGAAAGGAAAATCTAAAAGTTGTTTTGTTTAATGATATCCAGGATCCTTAAATGGTCTTTTCCTTGTTTGTCTGCTGGTCCTCTGTTTTTCCTTTGTTTGTGTGTGTGTGTGTGTGTGTGTGTGTGTGTGTGTGTGTGTGTGTGTGTAAGAGAGAGAGAGAGAGAGAGAGAGAGAGAGAGAGAGAGAGAGAGAGAGAGAGAGAGAGAGAGAGAGAGAGAGAATCTAAGAATCTTCACGCTTGACTTTGTACTTGATTGTGATGTTCCAAAACACCAGTCTTCCAGATTGAATATGCTTGGTTTGGACTCGTTGCAACTTTCAAATATACATTTTGTGTATCTTACTTAACTTTCTCTAAGATACCTGTTTGGTTCTTTTACAAAATAACTGTCCGCTGAATTTCTTTTTCCTGCCCTGGAATGACTGGCTGTTTATTTGTGTTCTCTTGGATTGTACTGAGCTTCTGCAATACTCATGCTTTTTTTAATTAATTATTTCATTTATTTACATTTCAAATGTTGTCCCCTTTCCTGGTCTCTCCTCCATTAACCTTCCTCCCCTTTGCCTCAGTCCTGCCTCACCCCTCTAGCAGCCCTCTTCTTTGGGGAATTAAGCCTCCACCAGATCAAGTGCTTCCCATCTCACTGATGCCAGACAAGGCAGTCCTCTGCTACATATGTAGCAGGAGCCATGGAACAGCCCATGTCTACTCTGTTTGGTAGCTTTGTCCCTGGGAGATCTGATGGGTCCAGTTAGTTGGTACTGTTGTTCTTCCTATGGGGTTGTAATCCCCTTCACTTCCTTCAGTCCTTCCCCTAACTCTTCCAATGGGCTCAGTCTAATGGCTGACTGTCTTAGTCAGGTGCTGAGAGAGCCTCTCAGAGGACAGCCATACCAGGCTCTTGTCTGCAAACACATCTTGGCATCAGCAATAGTGTCAGGGTTTGGTATCTGGGATGGATCCCATGGTGGGGCAGTTTCTGAATGGCATTTTCATTAGTCTCTGCTCCAATTTTTGTCTATGCATTTCCTTTAGACAGGAACAATTCTAGATTAAAAATTTTGAGATTGATAGGTGGCCCCATCCCATAACTGGGGCCCCTGTCTATTCATTGGAGTTGGTCTCGACAGGTTCTACGTCCCCTCTGTTGGGCATTTCAGCTAACGCCCTCCCCACTGGGTCCTGAGAGCCTCTGGCATCCCTGGCATCTGGGACACTTTCTTTCAGTGTTTGGATTCAAGTCAGAACAGAGGTGTCCCTGTCATTCATGTAACTGTGCCCACAATGTTATAATTCTTGGGACAAAACTGTGAATAGACAGATAGTGCGTTGCGTCCCAAAACATTCAAGAGACTAAGCTGGCAATGTATCTGAACTGCTAAGGGACTTTAGCAAAATGGCCAAACATAAGGTTAACTTTCTAAAATCAATAGCATTTTCTCATGATCTCTTATGCCTATGGCTAGGCAATAAGTTAATTCCCAAGGAAAAAGTTCCCAATGAAACACTGAGTTTGAGATTTCCCTGAACAGAGCACATATTGTTAGTGAGTCAGCTTTAATTGTTTCTTTGTGTGTATGTATATGTGGGGGGGGGTGAACGCTCAGGCATGTATATGTGTTAGAGGGAACACACATGAATACATACAGAAGCCAGAGTACAACCTGTGACATCATTTGTCAAGAGCTGTATCTTTTTGTTTGTTGGTAGATTTGTTTGTTTGGCCCTTACAGGTCCAGGGCTCTCTGAATAGGTCAGTTTGTCTGGTCATTGACAAGCAGGAATCTGTGTATATCCTTTCCAGCACTGAGTTTACAAGTACACACTAATATATCTAGTGTTTTTGTTTATGTGGACTCTGAGAATGAAATTCAGGTTCTTATACATATAAGGAAGGTACTCTATTGACTAAGCCATCTTGCCAACCCTGAAAAGATGAGTAGACTACATGGTGTCTTACAAGTTACATAGGAACTTCTATGGCTAAAGATCTTATGATAGCATACTCATACTTCCATATCCACATGAATTGGTCCTAGAACCCTACAATCAGCAATTACCTATCTCTTCTATAAAATGACAGGATTTGTGTATGATCTATGCATGTCCCTAAAATTAATATTTTAAAACAAATGATTACAGTTATCAAACAAAACTGTCCATATTTACTAAGTGAAACATGCTGTAGGCGTCTCCTGCTATTTAGGAAGTATTTTATGCATATCCTCAAATCCCTGTCCTATTTTTCCAACAGACTTTAGAAGCCTGTGTGTCTCAGTTAATAGATTTTCTTTATATTTTTCTACATCTGAGAGGAGCCTCAAGTTGCACAGCCTCAGACCTCATCTCGAGGCTGCCAGGAGGGAAGGAATCTCCGTTTATTTCTGAGGAGTGTACCTCAGGTCATCCCTAGGGGGACTTGATTTGGACTGGGCCTCTTCTCATAACTTTCCTCATTTCTCTTTTTCCTCCTGAGAATCCCTACTCATAAATCACTTCTACGCAAATCCTCTGCTTCTGGCAAATCCAGCTTTATAGCTGATGTCCTTTAAAAATTACAAAGTTGAGAGTTGGGGAGATGCTCAGTGGATAAAGTGTTTGCTGCATACACATGAGAACCTAAGACCAGACCCCAGCATCCATGTAAAAGCCAGGCATGGCAGCTCATGCTGGCAGACCTAGCCCTGAGGGATGAAGCTGGACGATGCGAAAGGCTGCACTTGCCAGTCGGTACATGCAAATTGGTGAGGTCTTGGTTCAGTGAGAGTCCCTGTCACAGAGAATAAAGTAGAGTGCAATGAAGATACTTTAGGTCTTATCTGACCTCTACGTGCACATACAGAGGCAAAAAAAAGAGCACGTGCTAAATACATACATGGAGTCAACAAATAAAATAATATTATAAAGTGTATGCGTGGGCATTTCAGAACAGTAGAAACTCTCATGGGATATGGGAACATACTACAGGCCCTACCTCTCAGAAATAATGATACCATTGGATGTTGGTATATGCCTCTTTCTATATTCTAAACTTTCGAAAATCTAATTAAACAAGAATAAGCGTCTGTTAATTATTTTTTCTTCATGTATGAAAATTTTCTTGGCATTTTCCTATGTGTAGTTTTAAGCTGTGGAGTGGCAAGGACTCCCCTGTTAATGGAGAAAGATGGCATTGAAATGAACATGAAACTCTACATCCATGTTGCAAAAGAGGGATCTTAATTATGGGAATGTATGTAGCATGAATTTATTATTAGACTCGGATGTTGCGCAGGAAAACATTAATAATTCACTGCATAGTCATACCTGATTTGGTTAAATGTACCATAATTTATTTAGCCATTCATTTCCCTGTTATTTTAGATTTAGACTGTTTCCATTACTGTCATTTAGACAAATTATATAAAGCAGGTTCCCAAAATTATTTAAGGTGGCTTAACTCATTCTTCTGCCTGAATTGTCATTCCTGATTAATGACATCAGATTTTACCAGCTGTACCATGGCTACAACCTCACAGGCTGATTCTTCAGTGAGCTGTCCTCTTATGAACTGTGGCACCACCCCATGAGCAGTCTCCTATCAACATACTTTGCTAACCCATGCCCTGTTCTTCAACTTTCCTGATAGGGTTTAAGCAAAGGCCTGTATCATCTTTCTCTTGCTATGCTAAAATAGTACAGCAAAAACAATTTAAGAAGAAAGGGTCTATTTTCTCCCACAGTTCGGGGGCTATCCCGTCATTGTCATGGCAACAAGAGCCTGACGTCATAACGCATCTACAGCCAGGAATCGGAGAAGGTGAATCTGATGCTATGCACTGCTCTACTCGCCTTTCTCTGTTTTCTACAGTCCAGTTCCTGCGCAGGAATGGCCCTGCCCACAATTAAAGTGTGTCTTCCTACATCATTTAATATAGTCAAGCTCCTTGCCCACATGCATGCCCAGAGGGACCATCTCCCAGGTGACTTGAGATCCTATCAGGATGGCCATGAGAACTGACCATCTTAACCATTTAAGTGAAAGTGACTGACTCGTGTATCGAGAATCTCCTCCTCTGTTACGTTACTATGCCCCGGCTCCCACCCACCTCTCCTAACTAACAGCTTTGAACCAGATCACACTGCCCTTTCATACCTATTTGATTTCGTGCCTACACATTATTATTATTTTTTTTTATTCCTAGAAAGAAAGCCTGAAATATATTCTCCTTCCAAAACAAGCTCTGGCCCACTAGATCTTCTTGAATAGGGTCATAGGATAGAATCCTATGAAAAGATTCCTCTTTTCTATAGCATTCTTCTTTAAAGATTTATTTTCATTATTTCTAAATATGTGTTTCTATGTGCGTGGACTTGTGTACATGAAGGGGCTTCTTACCAAGACCTGAGTTGCAGCCAGTACTGATCCTTTTGAAGTGGGTGCTAGGAATGGCACACCAGCCTTCTGCCAGAGTAGAACATGTTGTTAGTGGCTGCAGTCTCTCCAGCCTCTCTGCTCTGCATCTTCAGGCCACTCGTGGATGAACTCCTGCCTTAAGATCTGCTGAAAGTCTGAGCTGCATCAGTTTTTTATGCATTCATTGGCACGCTGCGTTCCTGCATACTTCTTGAGACAGCTCCCTTCATAGATGACTGCAGTCAGTCAAAGCTCTATGCATATTTATATATCACCTAAAGTAACTCTGACAGGAAACCTTCAATCAAGCCAACCTAGATCTCAGCAGAGATGGGGTGGGTGATCTCCAGGCCCCACCATTTGCTGAGGATGTTAGCAGTGGGGAATTTCCGGGGAAGGGAGAATTGATCCTTTTTTTGAGGATGTGGCCATTGGTAAGTTTCCTATATTCCAGTGGATGCCAAACTACTGTCATATACATGAACAATATTAATTGCACTTAGTGAGCTAACTAACCAAATGAATGAATGAATGAATGAATAGATAGATAAATAAATAAATAAATAAATAAATAGGAATTTGGAAGGGAGTATGGGGGAGTTAAAGAGTAGATATGATCATATTTCATTATATAAATATATGAAACTTTCAAAATAAGAAAGTTTTTTTTCCAAAGAGAAAGAATTTAAAAACTATAGAGCCATGTTTTTCAAAATCCCCATGGAGGCCCAGTTCCTAGATATCTACCTTCAGGGAACTAAAGCCAGAAGCAATTATGGTTTTTTTCCTGAATCAATCCCTTGTGGCCAGAGACAAGCCAGGCACTCATTGATTTAGCCCTGAGCATGTTAACCAACTCCAGTGACAAGAGGAATGGCATAGCCCTAATTAGATAAGACAAAACTAGAACAGCTGGCTGCCAGGAGGAGACCAGTGCTGGCGTGGGGCTAGGACCTCAGATGCCCACGGCATTCTCCATCTTTAGAAATGGCTGACCACATCAGGTATGACTCCTTTCTTATGGGTGAGAGAAGCATGGCTAACACCAACTAGATTTAACTGCCTGGCTCGTCATTTAATAAAAACAGGATGAATAGATTTTAATTATTTTCCGTTAAGTACAGTGGTACATGTCTGTGATCCCAGCAAGCAATTGGGAGGCTGAGTCAAGACAATGAGTTTGAAACCAGCCTAATAAATATAGAAGACTGTCCCTTTTAAAAAAAAAGTCATTTTTCTTCTAACTTTGATTTTTCAGGATTGAGTTTGGATCATTACTGAACTTTTAAAGACTCTTTTGGGCACTGTTGGTAGTCGCATTTGTTGTCCAATCAAGAGGACCTGAGCTTGGATGCCCAGCATGTATATATCAAACCACCTTGAGGTCATGCAAGCCTGTAAGAAGGCTGTGTTGGGAGATGAGGGCAAGAGGGTTACTGGGGCTTGCAGGCTGGTAGCATAGCTCTGGATTCAGTGAAAGACATTTCTAGGGAAAGAGTGAGGAGTGGTACAGAAGGACCCCTGACATTTCCTTTACCACCCCCCAAACACACACAAACAAACACATACATGCATACATGAGAGAGAGAGAGAGAGAGAGAGAGAGAGAGAGAGAGAGACATCTTTTCTATATAGGTACTGTCACAGTTGGTATTACCCATAACTCATTGTAGTTGCCATCACCATAGTGACTTAGACTTTGCTCATGCTTGTTTCTAATGTTTTACAGTAAAGCAAATGTTGAGACATTGGTAGATGTTGGTAAAGGGCAAATGCACCAACAGCTTCTGCCTGAAATTATAATGACTGTTTAATTCTGTCGTTAAGATAGGAGCAAATCATTCATTGTGTGCTGCATTTGAAATGCTACTTTCAAAGATCTCAAAATTAAGACCCTGTGGAGAAGAGGCCAGGCTCCCTGGAGCCATAGTCCCCTTTCATGCTAATTTGCTAAGTGAATAGACACTCTGAGGATCTTGGGAAAATCGACATGGCTCTTCCAGTACTGAGCCGTGAATCTGAGCTATTGTCACAGCTCTCTTTGTCTCCCTTCTGAAAGTGCAATTTTTTTTCTAGAAGTACATTTAAGATTCAAACCTCCCCAAGCTTCTAGATACAATCACTATAATGAGGTTGGGCTCCCCGTGTATATGTAAATCTTAAATACCATTTTCCTGTCTTTAAATTATGGTGACAGAAAGAAAAACAACTCATACATTTTTGATCAGATCAACGTTATGCTTTTGGGTTGAAGAATTTTAATTGGGATTGAAACCATGCTGAAGGATTTTCTCTGTGCTTTTTGCGATGCTTCAGTCGACTAAATATTGCTCTTTAGATGCAGTTAAAGGCACTTAGTACTAATCCCAGAGGAGATGACGTTTTGGCATTTGTTTTAAACTAAACTTGTGGAAAAAAAAATGCCATTCGTATTCCTAACTCAGATTGGGTTCAGAAGCAGACTCACGGGATTCATTCCATCCCCATTAACTGAACATCCCATGTTTGCCACTATTCTAGGAGCAGAGAGTAGGTCAGAGAAGCAGATCCAGTTCCTGCCTTCCAGTGTCACATAGCGGGGGAAGCAGGTGCATCCAAATTCCTGTCCTGTGGAACAGTTACAGATGAACAGATGTGTGACCTAATTTCCATGTGTCATTGAACTCATGGTTGAAACATAGAAACAGAAGATAGGGGTAACAGGATTGAGTCATGTCCATTTGTCTTTAGCTCTTTCTTCGTTTCTTTTGATGCCTCATTTGGTTTACCCCCAACAGACAGCCGAGTACATTTCTATGAAGACTTGCTCAGAATGGCTGTACGCCACAAGGAGGCAGGGAGCTGTGAATGTCTCCAGACCTTAACCGTAGTCTATGTTCTTGTACCCCTGAAAGAGACACAGTAGTAAAGTGAGCAGTTAAAAGTTTAATTAGAGCAAACAAACAGAAACGTACTCTTTAGAACAAACCAGGTCTGGAGGAGTGAAGTTCCCAGTACCCCATTAAGCAGCTCACAGCCACCTATAACTGCAGCTCCAGGGAATCTGATTCACTCTTCTTGCCCCTAAGAGAACCAACATACTTGGTCCCTCCCCCATAGAAACACACCACACACACACACACACACACACACACACACACACACACACACACACACACCACACACACACACACACACACACACACACCACACACACACACACACACTCACACACACACACACACACACACACACACACACACACACACACACACACACACACTTTTGAAAGGGAAAAGAGCTGACCAAGCCAAGGAGCAAATCCTCCAATCCTCCAGCCTGACAGGCAGAAAGACGAATATGTCACCTCCATGTGCCCTATTTTTTCAGTTCCTCCCCCAGGATACGCACTTTCAGGAAAGGGTCCTGCTTTTCTCTGAAACCAAGAACCCAGTCTTGGGACCTGTGTAAAGTAAAAGACTATGTATAGGCAGGTTGGAATTCTCTGAAATTAGAAAGCTCACCAGGGAAAAGGGTGTGAACATCCTTCGTGCTCCACTAGCTAGGAAGTTCAGCAGTTGCTTTGAGCTGGCCCAACTAGAGACTCCTGATCTATTGTGCCTCCCATCTTGTTTGGAGGTAAAAAGGGGACAAGCCGGCCCACATATTAGTCTTAATATTCTAGTTAGGAAACCTGAAAGCCTCTTCCAGTCTTCTAGCATTAACTTTCTACCCAGTATGGCCTCACCACCACTACCACTACCACCACCAGTGATGCTCTTTAAGATGTGGATTCTATGATTGTTCTGTTAATGTTTCCTGAAGAGATGGGAACTAGTATCTATTCACTCCAGACAGGGCACAAATGAAAGACAGAAGCAACAGTTCTACCACAGTGCACCTTGGTTGAAACAGTAAGTTTATTAGGGCTCACTAGAACAGGAAAGGGGTTTCTTGCAAGATCCAGAAGCAACCACATCACCCAGTTTCACCCCATTGTGAATGTTGACATCGTGGAAGCTACATCATAGCATGTCTCTTTGAGCTAGCATTCAGGTGTACTCTAGCATCTGTCCGCTGGGGAGCTTGAAGCCTGCCCTCCCCCAAGGGAAAGTCCCACGACCCTCCTCTCCTTCCACTGGGAAATGTCAGGAGTCCAACACTTCCCATAGAGCAGGCTAGTGCTGTCTTTTTCTGCTCAGCAGTGTTCTCTGGCCACCAGGTCATGGTAGTCTCTGCTACAGAATGGCAATGGGATGATTGTATTTTGCCCTGGGGTGATGACAGTGCCTCAGGAGAAGGGGAGACTGGAGAAAACTGTATCATGATTATATGTGAAAGAAGCACTTTGGTAGAAGAGGACTGGAAGCCCTTCCCCACCCAGCCTACATAGAACATGCATTTGAAAAGCCCACATCATGTAAACATGGGAGAAGAAGATGCTATTTAAATGACCTATGTGGGTTATGAGTCACCCTCCTGGTCCAGAAATTTTGGGTACTGTCTCTCAGCCCACTTGCCCATTTACAGGGTACCTTGCCTTTCTTAATAAACTTCTCCATTTCTGTTTCTAACTCTGTGTCCAAGTCCATGATCCAATTCTTTGTCTGTGACCACAAGAAGCTAGAAAGCTTAAGCTAGTGCCCCGGGACTAAGATCCATGCCTGTGGTAATAATAATACAACAAAGATATATACGCAATAGCTTCATAAAATATGTTCCATAGCATATATTAGCTCCTCTCTGAAAACTAAACTGTTTTCTGGCCCAAGATCAGACATAAGAAAAACAACTCCCCTAACTATCGATTCTGTGATGACTGCCTTCCATTTAGCAGCCGCTACTTTTGCAAGTTCGCTGTTACCTCAACCCTTCTGGTCAGTGCCAGGAACACCATTTTTTCTTTATAGCCATTGGCTCAGTTTAGGTTTTCAGTGAGTTATGAAGGTCATTGATTTGGACCATGGCCTGTATTAAAAAAAAAAAAATGGTCACATCCTCCTGTTCCTGGGATGATTGTCCAATTTCTTAAATTGCTTTTCACCTTGTACCAGTTCCCTGTCTCAGATTCGATGCTTGTTTCTCTGTTTTTAAACTCTTGAGTAACTTTTTTCCTTAAAGATGTCTAATATATACAGGTGAGGCATGACATTCCACATGGGAAAGTTTGTGAATACTAAACAAAGATCTCTTTGTGTGTGTGTGTGTGTGTGTGTGTGTGTGTGTGTGTGTGTGTGTGTGTGTGTGTGTGTTCTGGAGATTTATCTCAGGTCCTCATGCTTGCACAGGATTCTCTGACTAAGCTAGCTGCTCATCCCAGATCTACAGGTTTTAAAATAATAGAGAGGGAAAGGGTAATATTTGCCTTCTTTTTGAGTTTTAGCATGTACCTCACAGTAATAGGTATTGAGTACTTCATACGTTAATATCTACAGTGGGGGACTCAGTAAAACATTCTTATGTGTGTGGGTACCATGTTATCCAGAGGATACCCAGAAGTAAGCATGGGAACCCCATCGATTAGGAATGTGCTGACTCTTTCCTGTAGACTGAACATACACTGTCCTTTTCAACTCCATATGTTTATATGACTAGTAAAATTTAGTTTTGCTTAAATGTATTTTTAATTATAGCATATCCTTTTATCATTTTTCTCAAGCAACTTCTAGCAAAACTATCATGTTCCATTTAACTTTTTGCACCCATGTGTCTGAGCTTGATAGGCTCATCACAGTTGGGAAGGGGTAACTTTTGAGATGGAAGGTGACAGGCCAAGTAATGTAAGGCGTTCTCACATACACTCTCAGACTGTGTTATCTGACTTTGTTTTAGGAAGCGGGTCTCCTCCAGTGATCTTAGAACCAAGTATTCTGAACCTTGACCCCCGGGGCTGTTAATACCTTCTCAGAGTGCTTGAAAAGCACAGGGCAGGTTTGTATGCAGGCAAGACCCAAGTAGGCTGATGCCCATGAAGATGACTGGTCTTCATAACTCCAGCCTTGATAGTAAGGCATTTAGCAAAACATGGGGCACCTTGTCCCAGAAATACACTGACATGCCTCTCTTCCTGCTCTCACAAGGGCATTAACCCCCTCATAGTGGCTCAACCTGACTTCATCTAAGCCTACTTGTCTCCTGATGGTCTTGTGTTCAAGTCCATTCCCATGGGGAATTTGAACACATGGTGTTGGGAGCATGGGCCACAAACACTGAGTTGGAGAGCTCATGTAATTAGCTCAGGAGTCAGCAATGATGAAAGAGTGTACAGGGAAGGAAGAATCAGCTGCCGCATACCAACCAGTTGAAATGCAACTAAACAGCCAGGATATGTGAGAGCAGTAGAAGGGCAGTGTTTTTCACAGCCTGTCCTCCAGTTGCCTAGGACCTTTGTAGTGACTCACAAAAATCTGGAAGATGCTACATAGTGAGCCAGTTACTAAATGGACACATCATGAGGCCACCAATGAATAAATGGCTGAAGGAAGGAAGTCCTCAACCTTCCCACAAGGCCCAGGGAGTACTGCAGGAGAGGGTTGGAAGGAATGGAAGATCCAGAGACTAGAGGGGAGTGGTGTGAAATTCTGTCTTCCGGATATGGCATGGCTGCTCACAACTGCTGGGGCTGTCTTCACAAGACTTGCTCACGTTTAAGTTTGTTAAATATTCCCGGAGAGGAGTTTCCAAAGTCTCAACCCTAGCTGAAGTCATTGGTAGTCAATTACCCATGGCCCAGTGGATGACCCTATACTTTGGCAGGTATGAGGGGGGAAGGAAAGAGGGACAGAGGGAGGGTGGGAGAGGAGAAGAGAAAGGAAATAAGGAAGTTGGGAGGGAGATGTTTTGGTGGGGTTGGGGAAATAGAAAAGAAAGTAGAAAGGAAAATATAATCAAGATATATGGTGTCCATATATAAAATTTTCAACAATAAATTTTAAAAAATTAAAAGTTAATGAAAAAAAGTGGGAGCAGTGAGAGACATCAAAAAGAAGAGTAGTAAATACCACTAAGCCGAAGCCCCTCCTACAGTGCACAGGGTGGCTTGCCAAGCTTTAAGGCTAAGTTCCTCAGAGCTCTATCTTACCTGCTTCCAGGCCTTTGAGAGTTCCATTTTTCTCCCTCTGCCTCTCCTCTTCCTCCTCCTCCTTCTTCTCTCTTTTTCTCTTACTCCATATCCTTATCTCCTTCCCCCTCCTTCCCTTCTCTCTGTTTTTGGACAATGTTTCCTGTATAACCCACATTACCCTTGGCCTTATTATATACATTTTAAGCAGCCTTCAATTCTGAGTGATTATCTTGCCCCAACCCCTCAGTGCTAAGATTGAGCAATATACCACCATTTACTGTTTAAAAGAACTCCCTTAAATATCATTACTCTGAGTTTTATTAAATGTGTTCTCAAAGTGCTTTCCTGACTTTTAAACATAAATTATGTAGTATGAATATTTAAAATTTTTTGATAGTTCAGTCAAGCAAAACCAATGGAATCCAGCCAGTAACCACAGACTTGGGTATTCTGTACCAAAGAACCATAGCATTAAAGAAGTGTCTTGTGGATTCCCCTACCCCTGGCTTCTTTGCTTAGGTTATTAGTTTGGATTCTACAACAAAATGAATACGAGCATTTACTTCCCAGCCTTCTAGAACATGCTGCACCCAAGGTCACTATTCCATTAAGGGCCCTGTGCCTGGATTTCAATGGACTACCTTCTTGATATGCCCTGACATGACAAAAACAGTTCTGGTCTTTTTTTCTATTATTATAAGAACATTAAACCCTTCATGACTTGACTTTTTCCATTACCTCACCTTCAAGTTCATTTGGGGATGGACTCGTAAGAAATGGAAGAGGAGCATAAACGTGTTCCATAGCAATTTCATTTTGAATCTCTCCATTTTTTCTCACCCTGAGCTTCAGGTCAGCAGCCTCCCAGTCATCTGTTATCTGTGGCCTTGTGTTGTGGTAATGGCTTAAAACAACACCTATTGCATTGGTGCAGGCTCCCTCCTGAGGGTTCAGTCACCTGGATGCTTCTGGAAGATGGTCCAGTAACGTGTCAGATGTCCAGGCATGGCCACTGACAATTTGGAGTGACAGAGTCTCACAATGGGTCATATCTGATCCCCCTTTCCCCTGTTGGCCTAGCCAACCTTCCTGTGGTAATCCCAAAGAGGCAGTGGAAAGGGCTGGAGGGAGAGAACAGAGGGGAGGAGAGGAAGGGAGGAGAGGGGAGAGGAAAGAAGAGGAAACACACGGTGAGACAGCATGAGCACATGAGCACCAAGGCAGGCGTCTTGAGCCTTGGAGCTGTGACACAGTTCCCTCTGGTCTTTGTATTTGTCTAAGGACCATACAAACCCAGCTCAGAGCCGTGGGGTGAGAAGACAGAGTATATATCAGGATGGGAAGACTGACTGACTCACAGAAGGGAGGAGTATACATATATGAGGAAACATTTGTGACTACATTGTGTGTGTGTGTGTGTGTGTGTGTGTGTGTGAGAGAGAGAGAGAGAGAGAGAGAGAGAGAGAGAGGAGAGAGAGAGAGAGAGAGAGAGAGAGAGAGAGAGAGAGAGAGAGAGAGAGAGAGAGAGAATATGAGTGCAAGAACTTTGGAGGCCACAAGAATGTGTTGAACTCCTGGAGCTGGCATTGTAAGTAATTGTGAGTGATTGGCATAGGTGGTGAACTTGAGTCCTGTTCAAAGAGCAGTGCGTGCTCTTATCTGCTGACTCATCTCTCAGTCCCCAAGTTCACTTCACTATGATGTCCTTTCTGGACGGTTGAGACTACTGACAGGTTTGAGGTTAATTTGTCCTAACTTGATTTTTAAATCTACTCATTTTCTCTCTTAACCAAATAATAACCACTTTGATTTTGCAATATGAATGTTAAAAATAGTGCATTTGTGGCTGGGGAGATGGCTCAGCCAGCAAGAACTTGCCTGCCACCATGAAGACCTAAGTCTGAAACCTAGCATCCAAACTTAAAAAGAAATGAAAGGAAAGGAAAGGAAGGAAGGGAGGGAGGGAGGGAGGGAGGAGGGAGGGAGGGAGGGAGGAGGGAGGGGAGGAGGTGCATGATGGCATGCAGTTAGAGTCCTTGTGCCCTGCCAGGGGGGCAGAAGCAGGCAGAAATCTGGAGATTTCTGGCCTGCCAGCACAGTCTGCTTGTTGAGTTATAGGCCAATGAGAGACCCTGCCTAAAGAAAAAGGCAGACGAGGACCGATACCTGAATCAGTCCTCTGGTTTTTATGTGCACAAAGGAAGATGACCACACATATACACATACAGAAAGGGACAAGGTAGAAAGAGAGTTAATTTGTGTAAAACCTCTCCAAACTTGATTTCTTATCTACTTATTTGCCTGTTCCATGGAATAAAAGGGTAATAATCAGTTTGTTTTGTAATGTATACATTAAATCTAGCACATTCCTTTTTTTTTTTCATTTCAAATAAAATGTCCCAGCCAGAACAGGTAGGGCTGCAGGATTCGAGTTTCATCCTAGAAGCTGAGCTTCACATCACACCTGACAGCCTGGTTTTGTCTGCTCTCCTAACCCCAGCACTGTACCATTTGGCCACTTAGGAACTACCATTCAATTGCCTTTTCCAGGGTGCAAATGCCTGAAAAGCCAGCCTTGCTGAGGAAAAGATCTTCCGCTGCTAACTCATCCATCTTCCCAGACTATAAAGGGCATAAAACATTAATGAGGGTTAGATGTTAACATGGCCGCCTTGATCCTCCATTTGCCCAGTTGAGGTTTTCAGCAGCCAATAAATAATTGCAAAGCATCTTTAGGTGTGTTTGTCCTGGCTACTGCGTATCCTTCTGTTTATCACAAATGCTAATAGATGGAGATGCTCAAAGTCTGCCAAGTGCTCAAACTACCTATTGGTTAGGAGACAGGCAATCAATTAAGGAGCAATATTAAGACATCAAGGGGCAAAGGAACAGCCAGTCATTACACATTTTATTTTAAATTAGCATGTGCTTACATACATTTACCACTTGCTGGCCATTTTTCCAAAAATGTTGTGGGTAATTTATTAAATCCAGGTTTGGGAGATGGCTTAGTGGTTAAGAGCATAGACTGAAGAGATGGCTCGAGTTTAATTCCCAGTACCAAGGTCTGGCACTCACGATTGCCTAGACTCCAGTTTCATGGGATCTGATGCTCCCTTCTGCCCACTTTAGGTATCCGCATTCATGTTGATATACATACACAAAGATAAACACATACAGATGAATAGATTTAAAATAACTATTTCTCATTTAAAATTCTCGAGGTTCTGACAATAACAGCGAGGTGATATTATTATAACCAGTGTGCAAATGGAAACACTGACTCATGAGGAAGGAAAGTAGTATATTCAGGATCAGAGGTTGTACATGGTAAAGCTGAAATGAGTCCCCATGCATGCTGACCCCTTGAGTGCTATATCATAAGCCTAGCTTTGTGTACAGAACTCATCACTGTTATGGCTTTAAGAGTAGTGTAAGAATAAAAGAAATTCTGTTTGCCTTCAGATAGACACACATATTTTATACATGTGCTAGAGTTTGGATCTTCTGTGTTCCCCAAGATATATTGGAGGCATGGTACCTGGAAGGGACTATTAAGAGGTACTAGGGCTGGGCAGACAACTGTCAGTAAAGTGCTGGCTTTGTAAGCATAAGGATCCGACTTCAATCCCAAGAACTCCCGTCGAAAAAGCCAAGTATGGTGGCATGATGCATGCTTGGAACCCTTGCTGTAGGTGGTGACAGGTTTATTTCTGGGACTTCTGGCCAGCCAGCTTGAAGAACAACACCCAAGATTGATCTCTGACTACTACAGCATGTGAACATATGCAGACAGACAGGCAGGCAGGCAGGTAGACAGATAGACAAGCAGATAGACAGACAGACAGACAGGCAGGCAGGCAGGCAGGCAGACAAGTAGACTGGCAGATAGGAATTATAGTGCCTTTAAGATGACAGCTTCTTAGCCATAAGGAGCATGCACTTGAAGGTGATGGTGGGACCTTGGTCCCTTCCACTTTTCCTCCTTTGCTCTCCTTAGGGTGAAGTGGCCAGTTTTGTTTTGCCACATAGTTCCATGGTTATGTAACACCCCACCTCCCAGACACCTTAAAGCAATGTGTCCGTCGTATCATGGGCTAGTACGCCTCCCCTGAAGTCATGAGCCATAGTACAGCCTTTCTTTCCTTTTATGTATATGCTGGTGTCTCTGCACATTTGTCTACAGGGGCCAGAGGTCAACCATGGGTGTCTTTCCTTGGAGTGCTTTTTAGATAAGGTCTCTAACTGCAGGCAGTAGACTCGACTGGCTAGCCAACAAGTCCCAGGAATCTCCATCTCCTGGTGCTGGGATTGCATGTGCGTGATACCACACCGGGCTTTTTGATGTGGTTCTTAAGATAGCACTCACATTTTATGCTTATACGACACTTTACTGACTGAGCCGTCTTCCCAGCCCACCAATAAACCTTTTCTAAGTTGATTGTCTATGGATTCTGTTACAGTAGCAGAAGCTAAAATGACCTGTGGCTTTAGCAAACAGTTCTCTACTCCTGGGGAACATTTGATGCAAGTGTAGCTTTATGCCTTCTTCGTGAGACAGGGTAGAGTAAAACAGAACGCGAAAGTATCTGAGGAGTCCCACAGCTGGCTGTTAGTCAAAACAAGAAAGCAGAACGTGTGTGGTTGGCAAACCTTGATTTTAGAGCTTGTGTGTTCATGCTCCTATATATGTGTGTGTGTGTGTTCATATGTATGTGCAACAGACACACACACACACACACACACACACACGGGGGGGGGTGATACAAACAGACAGACAGAGACAGAGAATTAGATGCCTGTGAATGTATGTGCTTGTGTATGGGCTATGCAACCACATGTGTCATTCCTCGGGTGCCAACTAATGTTGATTTTTTGCTTTTGTTTTTGTTTTGTTTTTGAAATGTGATTTTCTTGCTGAATGTAAGTCTCCATGATCAAGCTGTAGGCTACATTAGCTGGCCAATGAGTTTCTCCCAGTGCTGGGGTTGCAAAGACATGGCCCAAATCCCCACTGTGCCACTATTTCACCTGGGTTATGGGTTCAAACTCTGGTCGTTATGCTTGTATAGCAAGTCATTTACAGGCTGTGCTATCTCCCTAGACTAGTGTCAGAGATTGCATTAGTTACATGCTTCTGTCCCTACTATGTCCTCACCTGTAAAAGTGACCTTTAGACTAGCAGTAGCCACTCCAAAAGAACAAGAAAGAGCTTCACATAGAAGGCATAGCCAGTCTCTGTGCAGATGGAGGACATAAGCCATGCACATCTGGGTCAGATGTGCTGTCCCCTTCTTTGCTTTCATCAAAACTTCTTTTCTCTCTTAGCTTAAGAGGAAATCCGCCCTGACCTGCTTCCTTTCTTAACTCTCCAGTGCAAAGCACCTTCAATATGTTAATGTTAATTCTTCAGTTGGGGTGGGGGGTTAGACCTCTGTCATTTCATGTGATCCAGCCTGATTTTACAACCTCCTAAGCCCCTCTGTCTAATACCCAAATAATCGCCACGATTAGTCAAATGAAATCCCCAACGTGTGTTTGAGGCTTTGAGATTAGATATCACTTAAACCTCCCATAATCTCATCCATGCCAAAGGATTAGCCTGGACTAGCTGTGAAGAATTGTCTTTTGCCAATTATGCCTGTTTGTATTCTATTGATCTGTGTTGATAAGAGGAAATTTCATATAATTTCAAAAGAATTAATGACATTTAAGGATTTGCTGGGCTGCGTTTAAAAGGTGACTCATCTCGTAGCACACAACACAAAGGGGGAAATCCTGTACCATTTTCTATTTCTTGAATCTTTAGGCAGGGAAACTTTTAAAAGCTTCAGTCTTTATAATCTGCCTTCCCTTCTAGTTGTCCAGCTACAACAAAACTTCCATCAACAGTAGTCTTTTTGAGAGGTCAAAACTGTCTGCTGGGCTCACATTTCAGCACAAGAAAAATGAATCCATCGTTGATAGCCACTACTGTTAGTAAATAAATAAATACGTAAATACAGAAATGTCATTTTACCTGGATGGAATATAACATTTTCCTGCTTGTGCAAACTATCTCCTGCAAGGCAAGGAACTATTAAGTTGCAGATGTCCCTGACAGGAGAAGCAGCTGATGTTGGTAGGGATTGCCTTCCTGAGAGGCATATCTGGACATCCTGACCCCTGAACCCTTCAGGCCCTAGCTACTGGTTATGGGCCCGGCTGCTTAGTTTATACATGGTTTTTTAGCTCTTCTTCATGCTCAGACTACGTGGGTTAAGTGCAGTTTAGACTTTCAGACTTCATGGGTTTTAGTTACTTTTCTTACAGCTATGACAAAAAGATAACCCTCACAATGCCTTCCCGAAGGGAGGGATATTTGGACATCGAGCGTGAGGATACAGTCTAGGGGGCAGACGTGGTCCCAGAAGCATGAGGCCGCAGGACACATTGAATCCATCGTCCAGAGCACAGGGAGATGGATGCTGGTGTTCAGCTAGCTTTCTCCTCTTCACTTAGTCCAGGTCCCTAGCCCTGATGCCATCCCTTTTCAGGGTGGGTCTTTCCACCTCAATTAAGCTAATCTAGAAACTCCCTCACAGACGCCCCAGAGGTTCTGGATCCTGTCAAGTTGAAAGTCAATATGAGACCATTCACACCATCCAGTGTACTTAGCTAGAAAGAGCAGACATATATTTTCATGTTTCCTGGTTTTTTTTTAATTCTATAAATTTCCCTTTCAGTTTTTCTTTTTTTATTGGATTTTTTAAATTTACATTTCAAATGTTATCCCCTTTCCTGATTTTCCATCCATAAACCCCATATCCCATCCTCCCACCCCCCTCTTCTATGAGGGTGTTTTCCCCCACCCAACCCCCCACTCCTTCCCACCTCCCTGCCCTGACATTCCCCTACACTGGGGATTCCAGCCTTGACAGGACCAAGGGCTTCTCCTTCCATTGGTGCCCAACGAGGCCATCCTCTGCTACATATGCAGCTGGATCCATGGGCCTATCCAATATTTACTCTTTGGAAGATGGTTTAGTCCCCAGGAGCTGTGGTTGGATAGTATTGCTGTTCTTATGGGTTGCAAACCTCTTCAGCTCCTTCAATCCTTTCTCTAACTCCTCCAATGGGGACCCTGTTCTCAGTTCAGTGGTTGGCTGTGAGCATTCACCTCTTTTTCAACAATCATATCTTATTTTATTGTAATTCTGTTGTAACTTACCCAATTAATAATTATAAAATAATTATGGGATTTTTTTCCCTAATACCACCTTTAATGATAAGGCCTGAAAACACAATTGTTCTTTCAATTTTCATTAAAACCCAGGATCCATTTGTGGTCTACACTCTGCTTTTTAAACTATTGAAAGCATGTGCATGTTATACATTTGTATGTACGTATATAGCTTGCCTGTGTGTGGATGCCAGACGTCAACATCAGATGTGCTCTCAAAACCTCAGCTAAACTGATTGGCCCACAAACTCTGCCTTTCCTGTTCTACCTCCCCATGGTTGGGTTTCCAGGTGTGCACTGAAATGCCAGACTTTTACACAAATCCTGGGGATGCAAACCTGTGTAATCATGCTTCCCTGGTATCTATCCCCTTTAAGAACTAAACTATCTCCACAGCCCTGCTTTGAGTTTTCAATCTTTCATTTTCTGCAAAGAATCTATTAGATGAGTTCAGCTTCGTCCCAGTTAGAACAAAGGGAAGCGCCTTGTTTGTGAAGCTAGGAAAGGAGTCCATGGGGGAACTCCATCCACTTTACTGGCAAATAAAGCAAACATGAGCCACTGAAACCCCGTATGTTGTGAGGCATGCTGGCAGTTTGCCTCATTCCCCAACCCTCTGCAAGCAGGCTGTTTTGCAATCTGGAGCCTCCCTGGGTGAGGTGTAACAAAATTGATCCTAGGTGCACGTAAGACACAGCGTATTCCTTCCCGTGCTGATTTATTCCCGGACTCTTCCCTACATTTCTCCATTCGGCCAATCATTTAATCTCTGATATAACTCACAGGCAGCCGCTGAAGCTAATGCAGCTGGTACTTCCTCAGCAACAAGAGTGATGGAGATCCTCATGCCTCATGAGCAAAGAGGCCACGTGCAGCCAGGAAGCCTTCCTAGTGAAGGTCGGGTGTGAGGCATGGATCACTAACAGCCCTAGGAAGGCAAGGACTGCATTGATGCCATTCACACGAATAGCACCAGCCCCTGGCATCGTGCCTGGAACGGGAGGGATGCTAACAAATTATCTATGGAATGACTCAAGGAAAGGCTGAGGGGCTGACTCATCCAGTAAAGCGCTTGCCTAGCAAGCCTGAGGACCTGAGCTCAGTCCCTCAAACCCATATGGAAAACTAAAAGGTAGGCATATCCGTGAGGCAATCTGGCCAGCCAGCCTGGCCACACCGACAAGATCTCAGGTGATGCAAGAAGCAGTCTCATAAAGCAAGGTGAGCAAGGTGGTCAGTACCTCAGGGATGGCGCTCTAGGTTGTCGTCTGGGCTCCACAAACTTGGAAACACATGTGAATGTACATCTGAAGAGACAGACAGATATACAGTCAGACAGACAGACAGACACACACACACACACTACAGAAGCAGCAAAGAGGCTTAGAGATACAAACACCGATGATCCAGAAGTCTGAAAGAACTGACATGAATTGAGACAGCAAACAGAGAGCAAAGCATTGTGGCATGGCGGTGCCAAGCGAAGTCTGTTCAGACCCTTTCTCTTATCCTGTCCTTCTGATGTTCCTTAACTTCTCAGTATTCCTGTCCCCACTGCTGTCAGGCCGGACAGACAATGCCAGATTCCTGAAGCTGCTGTAATGAGTGCGTGATAGCATGCGAACAGCATTGATATTCAAGGGCGGGAAGTGGCAGGTTATGTTTAGAAAGCCATGAGGAGCTGGATTTAGCTGGGACACAGGGTGCCCATGGGACACATGAAGAAGATGGAACCAGAGAGAAGGAACAGCGAGGTCACCGAGTGCCTTGGGTAACAACCTGATGAGTCTGAACTTAATCTTGAAGCCTTTGGGGTATCGCGGCAGAGGGGAAGTTCACCAACTTATTTGCATTAAGAGCAGCCATTGAACCCGATTCGAGAAGGCTGGCTCTTAACCTTCCTAGCTGCTTTTCCAGGTTGCTCTGCACACCTCCCCCTGCCCTGATCTCACAAAACTTCACAAGCATTGCTCTCCAGGGCTTCCGGGAGGCCTGTACTTGGTGTATCCACATTCCCAGAACACACTCCTTTCTGGGTGAGTGCGTAGGACTTTCAGTTGCAAACCATGGAAAACCCAGCTCAGACCGGTGGAGGTTGCCAGGGTGGTTAATTTGCTTGGAAGCAGCACCAAGCGGAGTTGAGTAGCACAGGCAGAATCTTAAGAACCAGGCTTTTTTCTCCATTCTTATCTCAGACTCTCAAGATGTGGCCATACTTCAGAACCACGTCCTGGGCTCTCAGCCATGCCAGTCACAAGGAAGCTTTTCCTAGCCAAGGTTCTAGGATTAATTCTCCTTGAGTGGCAGCCTCACCTTTGGGGCAGCCACTGTGGGGCAGCCTGCTCTGAATGGCCAGGCCTGTTCGGAGAGGCATGGGAATGTCACCATTGACTTGGCACCAAAACAGCTCCATGAAGGGAAACTGCGGAGCAGGAAAGAAGGTTTAAGTATGAAAAGGTCAAGGCACTCTTTCCAGAAGTTGGGGAATGGGTGTTAGCTCAGGGATTATCCGTGTCTGCTGCACCTGCCTACCATCTGCCTTCAAGATCTGGAGGCAAAGTAATTGCTACTTCCTCTAGGAGACCCGATTGAAATGTTAAAACTGGAGCCTGGGAGGTAGTTCGGTTGGCAAAATGCTTGCCAGAGAATCTGAGTTCAATAGTGCATACATAGGATACATAGCATACATGTAAAAATCAGGCATACCACCCAATTAGATAAGATGGATGAAGCAAAGAAGTGCAGAAGTGTAGATCGCTCCTGAGAGACACAGCCAGAATACAGCAAATACAGAGGCTAATGTCAGCAGCAAACCACTGAACTGAGAATAGGACCCCGTTGAAGGAATCAGAGAAAGAACTGGAAGAGCTTGAAGGGCTCGAGACCCCATATGTACAACAAGGCCAAGCAACCAGAGCTTCCAGGGACTAAGCCACTACCTAAAGACTATACATGGACTGACCCTGGACTCTGACCTCATAGGTAGCAATGAATATCCTAGTAAGAGCACCAGTGGAAGAGGAAGCCCTGGGTCCTGCTAAGACTGAACCCCCAGTGAACTAGACAGTTGGGGGGAGGGCGGCAATAGGGGGAGGGTGGGGAGGGGAACACCCATAAGGAAGGGGAGGGGGGAGGGGGATGTTTGCCCGGAAACTGGGAAAGGGAATAACACTCGAAATATATATAAGAAATATTCAAGTTAATAAAAAAAAAGAAAAAAAAAAAAAAATCAGGCATACATGGAACACATGCTTGTAACCCTACAACTGCAACACAAGAATGAATTTCTGGGTTCACCGTGTACTGTTGTCTAATCCATTGAGCTCGGGGTTCAGTAAGAGATCTTGTTTCAATAAATAAAGTGGACAGCATTTGAGGAAGACACATGACATCAGTATCTTCTACACACAGCTATGTATATAGGTATATGTAACAATACATGCCACATACGTGAGTATATACCATGCCAAGAAGTACACTTAAAAAGAAAGGGGAATTCTGAAAATGAGTTATACACAGTCTGGCTTCAGAGCTGGCATAGATAACACTCTACATAAACCTTCCTCCCATGAATTAGCACTAGGCACTTAATTTAAACGGAAATCGATAATAAAAGCCCCAGTCTGGCAGTGGATGAGGGTGGCCTTGAGGGAATGCAGTGGACTATTCAGCTGAGCACATGTAGGTTTGAAGTCAGTAGACAAGAATCACTGCTTGCTACTAAAATTTTATATTGGTGGGGTTGGAGGGATGGCTCAGTGGTTAAGAGTTATTGCTGCTTTTGCAGAGGACCCTAGTGTAGAGGACTGTGTAGGTATATTTGGCCCACAGAGAAAGGGGTGCAAATATATTAAGTTCGATTCATTGCTTTTCAATGAGGATATCTGTCTAGAGTTCACAGAAGTCCTGCATGGTCTCTGAGTTGGAATATACTAGGACTTACACAAGCTGTCTTCTGGATGCCTTATCTCTTGTTATATTCTTTTATTTCCTTTTCCCTCTCTTTGTCATTTGCATATATGTGTTTGCATGTGCATTCATGTGCATGTGTGTATGCGCTCTCACACACGCACACATGCATGTGAAGACCAGAGGTCAACCTTGGAAATCTTTCTTCCGTTACCATCTACTTTATTTTTTGAGACAGACTCTCTCATTGCACACAGTTCTCGCTAATTCAGCTAGTCTGACTGGCCAGCAAGTCTCAGGAACCACCCCCCTCTCCCTCCCTCCCTCCCTCCCTCCCTCCCTCCCTCCCTCCTTCTCTCCCCAATGCTGGATTACAAACACACACATCACTGTCTCCAGATTCTAAGTGTGGAGTCTACGCATTGAACTCGGGTCCTCATGCTTGTGTACAGGCTGGTTACCCACTAAGCAGTCCCTATCTCTCTTTCTTCCATTCATTTCTGAAATGACTTTTGTAACACCAGTATATCTGTTTCTATAAAGAATAGAGCATCACCACTCTGGTGGCTCGCATCAAGAATGCTGTGGTTTAATGCTATAAATAATATTGGCATTCTTTAGCCAGTTTGGGGGATGTTTGCTTGATAACTGATGCCTCTTGGTGCCAGTTCTTGCCTGCTCTTCTTCCCAGATGCCTAGAGGACAGCAGGCTCTGGATGCTAAAGTGTGAAGCCCTTCTTCAAAGCAGGGTAGAGCGTCTCATAGCTCTGTCAGGACCCAGCACCGCCATGTGCTCTGATTGTGCTGTGTGCTCTCCTGTCACTGTTCTCAGTGGATGGTGACTGGTGAATGCCCCGAGACTCAACTACCACCCTTGGGTATCCCAATGTCTACCTTTGTCTTCTCACCAGATGTAGATTCGCATGCCAAGGAAGGATCCAGGATCCTATGTCACCTGACTCCCGCTTATATCTTTTCAAATACATTGAGACGTAACAATTTCCACATTAGCAAAACTGTTATACAAGCAGATTCAGGCAGGTTTAATCCCAGCACTCAGGAGGCAGAGGCAGGTAGATCTTAGCTTTTTGAGGACTGCCTGGTTTACATAAAGAATTCCAGTACAGCTAGTAATGTATAAGGAGACCTTGTCTAAAAGATAGATAGATAGATAGATAGATAGATAGATAGATAGATAGATAGATAGATAGATAGACAGACAGACAGACAGACAGACAGACAGAAATTTTCTGTTTCTTTTTTCACTTTGGAGCGTAGGTCTCTGATGTAAAACATTGATTTCTTAATCATTAAAGAAGATACTGGAGCTGGAGAGATGGCTCAATCCATAAAGTATTCATCTTGTAAGCCTGGGGATCATCCCTGGAACATGTGATAAAGCCAGGCATGAGAGTATGCATGAATATTATCAGTGCTAGGGGAGACAGTGTCATGGATCCCTTGGGCTTACTGGACAGACAGCCTAGCCTCCTTAGAGACTGTTTCAAAAAACAACGTGGAAAGTACCTGAGAAGTGAAGTGTGAGATTATCCCCTAGCCTCTATGTGCACAGATACACACACACACACACACACACACACACACACACACAGAGAGAGAGAGAGACAGACAGACAGACAGACAGAGAGAGAGATACAGAGAGAAACACAGAGAGACAAAGACACAGAGACAGAGAGAGAGAGAGAGAGAGAGAGAGAGAGAGAGAGGAGGGAGAGAGAGACACAGACACAGACAGAGATACACAGAGAGAGAGAAACACAGAGAGACAAAGACACAGAGACAGAGAGAGAGAGAGAGAGAGAGAGAGAGAGAGAGAGAGGAGGAGGAGGAGGGAGAGAGACACAGACACAGACACAGACAGAGAGATACAGAGAGAGAGAGACAGAGAGAGAGGGACAGAGAGACACAGAGAGAGAGAGAGAGAGAGAGAGAGAGAGAGAGAGAGAGAGAAGAAGAAGAAGGAGGAGGAGGAGGAGGAGGAGAGAGACACAGACACAGACAGAGAGATACAGAGAGAGAAACACAGAGAGACAAAGACACAGAGACAGAGAGAGAGAAGCAGAGATAGAGACACACAGAGAGAAACAGACATTAACTTAAAACATTTGTGATTCAAACTATTCCCAACTTTCTAAATGAACTCGTGAATATCCTCATCTTCTTTGTCATCAGATATTTGAAAGCAGGAAATTTGAAAGCATCCTTGAGATTCTGCCCTGGTATTTGGCAGTGGCAGATGGACCTTTCACTTCAGAAGACCTTCAGGCACCTCGTTGAGAGTTAACCATATTCAAAATTCAGGGTTTTTTTTTTTTCCCCTGACTGCTTCCCTGCTCAGCGTCTCTGGCTAGCGTAGTTATTTACACTGTGCTGACCTTTGAATCCACCTCTGTGGATTCAAACCTGCAGAGAAGAATCAAACCTGGATCAGTGTTGTTCTCTCCCAGTAATAACACCGCCACTGTCATCATCAGTGTTATAAAGTCATCACCACACTTATTATTACTGTATCATTTTAATTGGAGGAGAAATGACCCAATAAATGAGTTCTATTAATATTTAACTGCCAGTCATGAAAAAAGCCAATATTATAGAATAAAATGTATACTGAGTCTGTCATGACGGGCTTTAAACTATTTTTTTTTATTCTTTTCTGGCAAGAAAGAAGCCAGTGAAATCTTACAGAAACCGGTCATTCTAGCATTCCTAAGGGGGAGATCTTTTATGAGAGTGCTTAAATATCTGATATCTTCTGTGGAAGAGAATAAAATGAAATTGCTTTGAGCTCTGCCTTCCAGAATCAACCATCACTTCCTTGTGGCTGGAACACCACGACGAAAATGGTACCGCTTCCCCCTAAGCTCACTGAAATGTTGGCGTACAGTATATTAAAAGATTCTGATTTATAGTGATGAGTTATTAAGGAGAAATTGAAGGTTTCCAAACCCAGAGGTTTTTACATGCAAAAATTAAGGAGCCCATTATAGTCCATTAGTTTAAAAGGTAAACTTATTAGTCCCTTCATGATAAAATGGCTATTTCTGATTTTATGGTAGAATTTAAATGCCGTGGATGGCATTTTAAGAGTTGGTATAATGAAGTTCTTGGCTCTCTTTGCAGCCAGTGGTATCCAGTGTTTATGTGATAGCATCAGGATGAGGGAATGTGGTCTCCTACAGAGGATGAGGTGCCCCAGAGAAGCACATTGGCAAAATGGTAGAAATGGGGTGTAAAGTTAAGGGACAAAGTGGTTAGAGGGGGTCTGAAGCTTTTTAACCCAGGAGTATGAACTGAGCTGAGGAACCCCTGGGGCACTGTGGGTCTCGGATACAGTAGTCACACCAGAGGACTGGCTGGGAGTCCAGCAGAAGTAGAGTGCATCATGACACCTGTCTGCCTTCTCCTCCAAATCTTTTATTAACACTCACCTTATATTCTGGTGGATTTTCAGAACTGCTGAAATAAAACATAGGAAAGAAACATCTCTGGGCTACGGCTTTCCTTTGCACCTCGTTAAATTCTTCCTGCATCCTTTCTTCACCCTAGGGATACTGAAGACAGGGAATGCTTCCTTTCCTGGGTTGTCATAGCATAGCCGTGCTGTCCTTTGAGTAAATCCACAGAAACATGCGTCCTGGGGCCAGTTTTCAATAGTTATTTATTGTTTTGGTACAACATATGTGTCACATGCATGTAAAGGCCAGAGGACAACTTCTGCTCTTGTTTGACATGTGTCACAGTGTTCTGCTTATCTTTATTTGTTTTGTTTGAGGTAGTGCCTCTCAGTGGCCTGAAATTATCCAATTAGGTCAGTCTGGCTGGCAGAGAAGCCCCAAGAATCCACCTGTCTCTACCTCCAACTCTGGGATTATAGTTATCACCGCTATGCTTGGCATTACCGAAAAGGATTCTGGGGCATAAACGCAAATACTTGGGCATGAAAGGACATAGGAGCCATTGCCCTGGGATGAAATACACATAAATCTGTGTAACTTCAGTCATCATGGAGTCTTGGTGTCTCTTACTGAAGTTGGGACCAAGGTCACACTGCATTAATAAAAGTATCCTTTTTGAGTGTACATAGCCCCATCAATTTGGTTTCCAGAAGTTTGTAAAGGAGGCAGCATGTCTGGTAAATTGAAAGTTGGGACCCAAGAATGAAGAAAAGGGACAGAGAAGGCCATGGCCATCCCTGCTTATTAGCGGGATCAGCATGCGGTTCAGTTTTCCTGGGAAAGGCAATTTTGTACCATTGGACCCACAGAAACCCAGAAGGGGCAGGAAAATCATCTTTGCTTTTCAGTGAGCTTTCTGTGATGTAAAACACCTTGACTCCTATGAAAGAGCCTTACATAGGACAGTCTTATGAGTCCACCTTAGTTTTTCAAATTGATAAACATTAGATTTATGAAATTTTCTTGTAGTAACATATACATATGTTATGTTCAACATATATGCATGTTGAACGTATCCCCCCATAATGCCATGCTTCCCTCTTGCCTTCTCTTGTTAATCCCTTTGTCCCTTTAATAATCCCTTTGTAATTTCATTTCTGCTCTCATGTCTCAAATGTAGATATACATATACATATATATATACATATACATATAGATCTATGGCATGAGGACTCAGGAACCACAAATGAGAGGAAGCATGTGCATTTGATTTTCTGGGAGTGGCAGATTCAGGTAATATGATCATCTCCAGTTGCCTCTAGCTTTCACCCAACACCATGTGTTTCTGTTTTATGGCTGAAGACAATTCTATTATTAATGCGTACCACCTTCTCCTGGGCCCATTCTTTTTGGTTGGATACCTAGCTTGGTTTCCTAACTTAGCTGTTGTGAATGGTGCTGCAATAAACACAAGCATGCCAGGACTCTGGGTTATATTTTGAAGGTAGCACTGTTCTGTGAAATAGATTGGAAGAGCAGGCTGACGAGAAACCCGAGCTGTTACACAGCCGGTAAGCCACCTGACAAGGAGATTCCTTCGCCCCTCTTCCCTCTCTGTCTGACTTATAATTCACGTTTTATTGTTTTTTTAAGAATGTTTTATCATTAAAGACTATATAAATAAGTCATATTAACATAAAGTTATTGCTGTTTTGAAGAATGTGGGTAGGTTTTGTATTATTTTAGGAGACATTGCTATGCCGTTTTCCCCTTCTGGAATATAAGAATTGAGCTTTTTAAATATTATTAACAATTTCTTTTGACAAATGGCTTCAGCATCCTGGGTCTTAAGAAGCATAATGGACAGCTAGCGTTCACACAGATGGGCTCTTTGAAAGGAGCTGGGCATAGTGCTGGTGCTATTCAGCACTGGGGTCTTTTCCTGGGTGGGAATTGATGGGAGCCAAGAAAGGCAATTAAGGCTTTTATCGTTGTTTTTCAAGGTGTATTAAATGGGTACGTGCTTTAACTATATGTTTACTTTAAGCATCGTAAAGGGAACCCTTGGGAAATATTCTCACGCTGAGCCCATTGCGGTAGACAAAGATGCCTGATTCATTTTCATAAATATATCTGAATTCCATTATTTTTCAAATTTACTTGTAGATTGAGGAAGAGGATAAGTATGTTAATGGAGGTCCAAGAGAATGGAAAATTACAGCAAGGATTTTTCTCTCTGCAGCCAGTCCAGCCTTATTCTTTCTGGGCTCTTTCCAGACACAAATATATTAAAAATCGAAGGCTTGTTTATTCAAACATTCTCTCAATAAATGTTTGTTGTTTAAGGCATTGTCTGGGGCCTTTTGTTGGGAATCAAAGTCATAAGACCTAGCCGAAAACAACCATGAGCTTGTACCCTCTGGAAATACCATTCAATTCTATAGGCAAAAATCCTCATTTACAAGAAGCCATGGGCATTTAAATGGGAGCTCAGACTTAGAGAAAGCTAACTACATAGTGGCCATGTAATACTCCTTTTCACTACTTATCCATTCTCCCTCTCCCTTCTCTGTGTGTGTGTGTGTGTGTGTGTGTGTGTGTGCACATGTACATGGGGGTTTACATGTACACATGTGTAGAAGTGCATGCAGAAGTTGGAGCACAGCCTTAGTGTTGTTCCTCAGGTGCCCTCGACTATGGATTTTTTTGGGGGGTGGGGGCAATGTCTTTTACTGACCTGGAGCTCACCGAGTATCCTAGACTGGCTGGCTAGTGAGCCCTTTAATGGTGTAGCCTGGGTTTGCCTCAAACTCACAGTCTTCCTGTTTCAGCCTATCGCAATTGCCTGCTAGCAGACACAGCCACTACCATCAAATATTTTTGTTGTTGTTGTTTTAATGACTAATCATCTCCTTCCCAGAGACCAGAACCAAGCACACAGTAGCTAACTCTTTCTTTGCTTATCTTCCTGCTCAAGGGAGAGTTTATCATTTACTTGGATTTCAGCAAGCACATTGGTAGCTGGAATCCCTAACCTTCCCTCTTCCCTACAAGTCAGATGAGGGTAGCCACCATTCACATTTTGACATGGCTGAGAGTGACTGCTCTACCCTCTTGTCTGAGTCTCTGCAATTATATGCTTAGACACTAGTGTGTATAGTACATGTACAAATTTAACTTTTATTCCTATGGAACATTAGAAGACAGTGAGTTTTCCCACAATTGAATATTGTAATATGCTCTCAAGAGGTAAAATGACTTTAGTTTGTTATGTAGTTTGGTTAGGTCCTAGTAATGGTGTCAGAAGCATTGATGGGCCACTTGTCCCTCACTGATCTGTATACCATAAAAATAACTAGGTACCAGTACAGCAGCCAATCCACACAGAGATTTTATAGATGGAACCTAGCTTGCCAGTGGGACAAAGAAGTATTAATAGATTAATAATATAAAAGTAGCTCTAAGTACATTAATCTACACCACGCCTAAGAGAACAGATGTTACAATGAGTTGGAACCTAGGTCATTATTTGATTTATTAGGTATGTAATCTAGTCTTCCAGTGGCAATTAGAAATAAGATGGAGTTAATGACTGTTAAGGGAGTGAGAGTCAGTTTTCTTTAGGACTACTATACCTGATAGGTGGGCCATCCAGTGGATGGCTCCAGACTCATGTATAGAGGCAGCCATAATTGGACTCAGTGCATTACTAAATAATCAAAAAGAACATGAATTTGGGAGGGGGACATTTGGAAGAAGATGTGGATGAATGTGATTAAAATATATTGTATGCATGTATGAAATTCTCAAAGAATAAATTTAAAATATGTATTTATATTTTTATAGTTAAAGGTTTTTATGAGCTATATTTTGTTCATAATTCCCTACCCTAACTTCTTCCAGATGCTCCTATACTCTTTACCCACACAATTTAATGTTCTTTCTCATAAAAAACAAAAGCAACAACAATAACAACAACAAAACATGGGATCTGTTTTGTGTTGGCCAAATACTTCTGAGATGTACATACCCTGGAATGTGGGTTATATACCCACTGTCACTTCATGAAGAAAACTGATTTCCCTCTCCAGTAGCTATCAGTTGCAAATAACTTCGAAGCACTATTAGATAAGGCTTTGTTAAGAATGGGTAAGAGGAGAGAGAGCAAGGAGATGGCTCAGTTTAGACGGTGCATGTCAAGCAAACTTGAGGACATGAATCCCAGAATCCATATAAAAGACAAGCATGCTGGCCCAGATTTAAGATTATAACTGTTGTCTGGCTGGGGAGATGGGTTAGTGCATGCACAGGAACTAGGTTTAATCTCTAGACTCCACATTTTAAAAGTTAGGAACGTAAAGGCAGGTCAACTAGTCTAGCATACTTGGTGCTTCTGGCCAGTGAATTTGTGTCAACAAATAAGGTAGGTAGAGCCTGAGGGGTGACACCCAAGCTTGTCCTCTGACTTCCAGATGCACACACATATGAGAGAGACAGAGACAGAGAGACATGGATAGAGGAGAAAAGGAGGGAGACAGAGATGAGGAGACAGAGACAATGTGAGACAGAAAGATATATACATATACATATACATATATATATACATATACATATACAGAGAGAATATGAGAATATGAGAATATGAAGGTTGTAAATGAGACACAGTGTAGCCACAGGGACACATCACTGGGGCTGACAATGTTCTGGAGCAGTCATATCACTATTTGGAGAGATTAGATTCTGTCCTTACCTAACAGCATCATGTGATAGAAATCCCACATGGATCAGTGAGGTAAACTGCAGAACAACAATCACAACATTATTAAACTTGAAGAAACCAAGACAACTATTTAATTGCTCTCTGGTGGAAAGGACTTTTCTAGTTGTAAAATCAATGAAGGAAATAGCAAAAAAGAGGAATGATAAACATCTTAAATGATTTTAAATGTTTAAAATGATAAACATTTTAAAGTTTTGAACATAACACTATGACAAATTAAAATGAAAACAACACCTATCATAACTAAAAGAAATCTTGGAGTCCTTAATATATTAATTTGACATCAATTCAACTGAAACTTCATGACAGGCAGCTTGGCTTGGAATATGAAGACACAATTCACATAATAGAAAATGCCATAAGTTAATAAATAAATGAGTGAAAATTTAGCACCCTGTGTCAGCGCTGAGGTGACAAAAGAGAATATTTTGTGTCGAACACCAGCAAGAGACTGGACTGTTTCTTTTACAAAAGGGAGTGGCTGCCTTACATACCACTGGGGAACTGAAATGCAGTGTGACTTGTTTATAGGCTGTTTCAACTTGGGCGGAAAGGGGTTATTTTACTCATACTGGTATGTACCGGTTCATCAAAAGCAGTTAGGACAGGAATTCAAACAGGGCAGGAACCGGGAAGCAGGAGCTGATGCAGAGGACATGGAGAAGTGCAGCTTATTGACGTGCTCCCTATGCCTTGCTCTGTCTACTTTCTTACACAACTTGGGACCACACCATGAGCCCAGCAATGGCACCACCCACAAGTGGCTGGGTTCCCCCATAACAGCCACTAATTAAGAAATCATACAGGCTTTCCTACAGTCCAGTCTTAAGGAGACATTGTCTCATGTTTGCTTCTCTCCTCTCAGACGACTCTGGTCTGTGCCATGTTGTCCACATAAGCGAAGTTTTCAAGAATGCTCGCTCAGGGTTTTCAGCTGTTAGAACCACTTCTCAGCCCAGAGCTCCAGCCTCAAAAATCACCCCCATGCGTACAGATAGAAGAAAGCAAGGTGCAGTAGCCATAATCCAAGCACTGGATGGAGAGGCAGGCAGAGAATGCTACTGTTGAGAGTGGCACACTGGCAGCCAGCTTAGCTAGGTCTGTGAGCTCCAGGATCTGTTTTCAATGTCGAGAGTAATCTAGGAGGATATTAGCATCAACCTCTCCGACATATGTATGTTTGCATGTGTGCACATTTATTGTTTATGTTTCTGCGGTTGTGGGTGTGGTGCCCTGGAGCCTGGAAGAGGATCTCCTGGTACTGGAGTTGCAGCTTCCAGGCAGTTACAAGCCACCCGATGTGGCTGCTGGGAACTGACTTGGGTCCTCTGTAAAAGCAATTACTGTTGACTGCCAAGCCTTCTCTCCAGCAACCCCCCCACCCAACATCATTATTTTTGAAGTGAAAATAAATTAAATGATGAGCAGAATAGCCCATGGAATAACCTTGTGCATTCTTGCCATCAAATCATTTATTAATGAAGGGAAATGTGTACTATATGATACAAGTGGAAGAACGCATCCATAAATTAACCGTGATGGTCAGTATATATTACTCTTATTAAGTGACGTTGTCAATGCTGGCCATCTCCTGGCATCTGATTTTGAGCAATTTTGTCTTTCTTATTAACGTTGTGTATTATTTTAGGTTTCCTAGAACATACTAATTTTAAATCACAAAAGTAGGTAACCCTACCCCCCTTTTCCCAAGGCATCTGTGCCTGTCATATTCTTCTCCAAACCCTCCAAAGACAAGACATATTTGTGTGTATGTCTGTAGACACTGTTCACATGTGTTTCTCTTGTCTAAGGGATGAGAGTGTCTAATGTATTTATCTTCACAGAGACATTGTGAGGAGAAATTGAGATAAATGAAAACATGGCTTGGAAGAAAAAAGCAATAAAAATGTAATGAGTTGAAGCTTGTCGACTTGTATTTCTCAAGACAACAGATTTCATAATTTCCAGTGATTGTCAGAATTGGGTCTTTGTCTTGGACTAAATGGCATATTTTTAAAGGGAACTACAAATATATATATATATATATATATATATGTATATATACATATATATATATACACACACACATATATATATATGGTGATAACATTTACATACAAATATAATCTGTATGTATAGTAGTCTTTAAATTTTTATTCTTTCACAGAACATTTCACAGTGTTCAAAATGTCCTTTCTGTGTTATCCACCATGGTAATTAGTCCAAACAATGCTATCGAGTATTTGGAATGTGGTTGGTGGATGAGGACCTGGGTTTTGGGTCTAATAACTCCAATGTCTAAGTTATGCCTGACAATGCTCAGGGGCTAGAGATGTTCCACAGCATCACCTACAACTGTACCTGTCTTCAGTGGTCTCCATTATCCTACTTAACAATCTCAGCAATGTAGGATCTTGCTTTTCTTTCTAACTCCATTTTATAGATTAGCCAGCTGAGCTACAGAAGGTGTGTGAGTTACCCAAGTAAGAATGCTTATACATCTTGGAACGAGAATCTGTATGTACACAGGTGGATGTCACAGTCAGCTTCCTTATCTGTCACTACTCCTACCTTCTTTTCATAACACCAAGTAGATACCCAGCAACAATGATGAAAATTACCAAGGTCAACACAGCAGCTTGTCTCAATTCAATGAAGCCCTCCACTGCGAATGCAGAGACCCTCTGCAGGACTCATTTGCCAATCCCAGGAAGGCACTTCTCAGTAACACATCAAAAGATAGCAGGGGACATGGCTCAGCAGTGAATAGAGCTTGCAAAACAAGCTTTAAGAGTAGGGTTTGGATCTCCAGGACTCACAGTTAATGCTGGGCAGAAATGGCAATTCATCTGGAACTAAGTTGTTTGGAAGGCAAAGATAGAGGGTCCCTTGAGCAAGCTGGTAAGGCAGACTGGCCATATCAGTGAGTTCTGAGTTTGATTGAGAGACCCTGCCTCAAAAACTAAAAAGAGAAGGAGGAAGGCTTTCGACATCACTTCAGGCCTTTTCGTGTGTCTACACGTGCTCACACTCATACACATACACAGAGAGACATACTCATGTACGCACACACACATACATGCATGAACATGCATTACGCGCGCGTGAATAAAACAAATAAAAATTGTCAAAAGACCTCAGGCCACTACTTTGTTAAACCCACAGACTCACTACAAAGTCAAGCCTTTCCGACTGACCATTCTTTCAGAGCCCTAGGCTGCATGTATGCAAGAAGGCAAATTTGCTGAGTATATTTGAAATACTTGAGCAGTTTTGAATGTCCTCTACAGGGTGTGACAAATGAGAGTCTGTGTAAGTCAATACCCCTTTCTGTGAAGGACTAATGGTTTTATGTGTAGAGCAAGGCAACACGAGACAAGCCAGTATTCTTGTTTCCTGTCAGTATTTTTAAAGTTCACTGCCATAACTCTGTTCCCCTTGACCTTTATTTGTGATACCTACCAGGGATCTGCTCATTCACTGAGTTCTAACTGGGCACTCCTCAGAGCCGCCATCATTCCGCTTTCTCCCTGCATCTCATAAACACCTCCTTTCCACCTCTACTGTTCTTCTTTAAGTTATACTGTGACTGCTCTTTGAATAGCACCTGGCTACCTCAAATTTAAGAATGTGTCATTCCCATGTACATAAATGCATGTCAAAATAAATATTTCTCCTTTTTAGTAGCCATAGTTAAAAATCAGTACTATTATCATGTTACTTGCAATAATTGCAATGGAGATGGATGGATGGATGGATGGATGGATGGATGGATGGATGGATGGATGGATGGATGGGTAGATGGGTAGATGGGTAGATGGGTAGATGGGTAGATGGGTAGATAGGTAGATGGGTAGATGGATGGATGGATAGATAGATAGATAGATAGATAGATAGATAGATAGATAGATAGATAGATAGATAGGCAGGCAGGCAGATAGGCAGATAGATATAGTGAAAAAATCCATCACGTATGGAAATCCTGAAATCTAAAAATACTCTAAAGCAATGGCCTCCAACTAGTTATAAATGAGAACCTCTCACTTTTAGAATCCAGCTGCAGGCCAGCCAGAAGTCTGTCTAAGACTCATGAAGCTGGAGGGTAATGGAATGTTACCATAACCTTCGAACCTACACCCAGGTCCTCAGCCCCCAGACACATGTTTGCACTGACTCAATGCTCAAAGCACTGGCTTAGGTGTGTGTGTGTGTGTGTGTGTGTGTGTGTGTGTGTGTGTGTGTGTGGCCAGTAAGGTTTCACTTTATTTCTTGGGACAGAGTATCAGTGTTCTGGAGCTTACTAAGTAGACAAGGCTGGTGGGCATGCGAGCCCATTGTCCCCTGTGCCTGTGTCCTCAGTGCTTTGTGTGCAGCTGCAGGCCACCACACCTGGCTCTTCCGTCAGTGCTAAGGATCTGAACCCACACCCTCATGTGTGGGTGGCAAGTACTGTATTGTCCGAGCTACCTTCCCAATCCAGAACACAAAACTTCATTGTGTATGCACTCGTGTGTGTGTGTGTGTGTGTGTGTGTGTGTGTGTGTGTGTACATGACAATGGGATCAGCTGTACCTTTAACCTGCATTTGCAGAGGCCAAAAGTTGATGTCCAATGTCTTCCTCTATCATGCTCCACCTTCTGTTTTGAGGGAGTTTCTGTCCAGCCATTTGGTTAAGCTGGCTGGTCGGAAGACTCTGGGATGTTCTTATCTCAGTGTTTGACCCAATTCTGGCTTTACAGGTACCTGACACTAGTCCTGGCTCCTACAAGTGTGCTAGGAATCAAAATTCAGATCTTTATACTTGAGCAGCAAGTACCTTACTCACTGAGCCATCCCCACCCCACCCCCCGGTCTATAAGCCTCATGCTTTATAAACACAGTAATTCTAGGATAGCTTTAAAATATATAGAGATGTTATTGTACTTCTAAATGAGAGATTAGATATATTCCCATACCAAATATGTTTTCCAGGCAGAATCCTATTTCATACAACATGTTTTATCTAATGTATTTCCACTCAGAGACAAAGCATTTAAACAGGCTCACATTTGTAAGTACTGAGTTGCTAATTAGAATCCAAAGTGAGACTCTGTAATAGAGTTCAACCTTAATGTGAACAATGTTTCCTGGGGTTACAGAGACAGTTCACATGGGTGAGGTGTTAGCTGCCATCACACCAGAGCAGTTGTCTGATTCATTATGAAGGTGTGAACTTGGTCATGTCTCTGAGATGACGTTCCCTCTAGAGCAGTTGACTAGATAATTGCTCTGCCCTGGTGCCTAATCGGAGCTCAGTAGATGTGAGACCCGAGTCTGCCACTTAATGCATCAAAGGAATGTGCTCTGAGAAGATTGGCACATCTAGTAATAGGACACACATTCTACCATGTTGTAAGATAAAATTAAGATCCGCTTCATGGGCTCCAAGAAATAGCTCAGTGGTTAGGAGTGTCTCTTGCTCTTGCAGAGGACCTAGATTCATTTCTTTATACTCAGAGAACAGCATATGCCGGCCTGTAACTGCCGTTCTTCTGACCTCCCTGGCCTCCTACACACATGTGCACATAAACTCAACCAGGCCTACATTCATACACAAGAAGGAAGGAAGAACAGAAGGATGGAAATAAATATTTTTAGAAATCCACTTCATCAAAATCTATCTGAATTAGTAACCACCCCCCAAAGATCAGTGTAGTCTGTAACCTCTGTTGTGTGTGTAGATATGTACTCGTGTATATGCCAGTGCGCATGAGCATATGCAAGTACTCATGTGTGAATGTACATGTAGAAGCCTGAGGAAAACCAAGGGTGTCGTCCTTACTTGTCATCCATATTTCTGAGATAAGGTCTCACATGACCTGGAACTCAGAAGTAGGCCAGCCTGGCTACCCCAGTGAGCCCCAGGGACTCTCCGTTTCTGCTTCCCGGGTGTTAGTATCATCAGATTACAGTGCATGCCTTGCTTTTCATACAGCAGTTTTAGGATCAAGCCCAGAACCTCATACTCTCCCCAGCCTCAGGACTGCTTTACTTTGCAGCATGCTGTTGCTATCTGGAAAGTTCACACTCAAAAACAAAGCAATCAAGTAACTAAAACAAAAGCATGAAAACCTCAAAATGTGTTTGTGGCAGCATTCATTGCTATCCCAAGGTACCAGGCTACATGTAGGTAGAAGAGGAAAAATCCCTAAAGTAGACATCTGGTTTTCTCTTTCATCTGATGACAATCAGATCCCCGCCTACTGTGTTATTTTCATCACTAACAGCCAAAAGTAAATTGCCGAGGCTGGGGAGATGATGTACTCGTTAAGCTCTACAAACATGAACTTCCAAAACAGTCAAGCATGTGTCCATTATCCCAGGTCTATGGAGTTAGAGATAGGATGATCCCCAAAATTAACTGCCTGGCCAGCCTGACCAAATTGGTGAACCCTAGGTTCAGTCAGAGTCTGTGTCTCAGAAAATAAGGTCAAGAGGACTGAAAAGGACACTTGAAGTTGACCTGTGGCCTCCACACACATGCCCACATAAATGTGCACATAGAGAGAGGGGAGGGGGATGTGGGGAAGGAGAGAGAGGGGGAGAAGGGAGAAGGAGTGAGGGAGGAGATGGAGAGAGGAAGAGGAGGGAGGGGAGGAAGGGAGAGGGAGAGAGAGAGAGAGAGAGAGAGAGAGAGAGAGAGAGAGAGAGAGAGAGAGAGAATGAATCACTATTTGGTTATCTTCATCTTCAAAAGTATATAGTCAGGCTTAATTCCTCAATCCTCAATAACTAAAAGTTTAGAAATATGTTGAAATTTAAAGTGTCATACAATTTCTGATGACATTGATATCTATGCATGTAGAGAAATGGGTGCATGTCTATGTAAATATGCACACAACCCTCTAGATATTCTCATACTCTCTTGACACTGTTTGTTGTCAATACGAGGAAAGGAGGTAATGGCACACTGTGACATTGTTAACTTTTCTTGAGGAGACATAAGACAATCTCTCTATCCCTCAGATAGGGCACCAACAACAGACCAAAGTTCAGATTCAATCTAATTCTAATTTGTTGAACCAATGAGTTTTGTTTTTTTTTTTTAATAGAAAATGACCAAGGTTTGCTTATAAAATCCTGGGTACCCCTGAAACAGGTTTATCACTTCAAAGTCCTACCCTGTCATGGGTAATGACTTCATAGAAGCTGCATCATAGAATCCAGTTTTCAGCCAATTTCCTAATTCCTATCACTTGAGGCTGGAGGCGGGTTAGGAAAGTGTAATGGCTGGTTTCAGGTGAAGGTCCTGTGACCATTCTATTCTCTATCTACTAGGGAGAGGCAATAATTCCATAATTCCATTATCATTACCACAGACCTTCTACCTCTTCGGCGTTCTGCATAGATTAGTTAGTTGCCATGGCTACTGGGCTAAGGGACTCTCTAAATTGGAAGTAGGATGATCATGTTATGGTATACAACAAGTGGATAGGGACCAGGGCTGCAAGCTTGCAATCAACCACTCACAGCATAGCTTTCCAAAATAAGGATGCAACTTGAAATGTCAGATGTGCTGAAGTCGAGAAGCCCTAGTGCAGATCTGTGTATGCCTCTGTTAAATGCAGATACCGAACACAAACTCTCTCATCCTACAGAAGGGTTCCTTGTGTTTAATTTGTTCGCAGCAGATCAACAAGACGTTGTTTTCCCAGCCATCTGTTGAGACTGAAATAAGCTTTACTGTTCTCTGCCTGACATTTCATCCACATTTGTCTTCATGAGACTTCACTCTGGTTTGGGGACTCTCCTCTCTGCTCAACAGACTGCCTTCAAGTCTGGTTGACACAACTGAGCTCAGTTCATGGCTTCTAGTGGAAGTTGGCTTAACCCTTTCGCTGATTCAAAGAACAGAACAAATTTGCACTGTATCTGCTCAACACATTGTAAATGTATAACTGGTGAATGGGTTGAACTATGATTCTCTTTGTCAGTTCAGAATCTGTAACTATTTACCATTGGACAATGGCTTATACAAATTCATGAAAATGAAGATTTTGTGTATTTTCTGTGGGGGTGTGTGTGTGTGTGTGTGTGTGTGTGTGTGTGTGTGTGTGTGGCTGATGTACTTGTATTTGAGCATGAATCTATCTGTGGAGGTTAGAGGCAATCTCCATTGTCAATATTCAGAAGTTCCCCATCTTTGTTTTTATTGTTGAAAATTAACATGCATACATATAATATATTTTGATCAACTCCACCTCACTCTGTCCCCTCCAACTCCCCCATATTTCCCCCCACTTTCCATTTCAGCTTCATGTATTCTTTTATTAAACCTATTAGATCTACTTAGTGTTGCCAGTATATATATGGGGCCATCTTAAGAAGAATATGTAGCCCCGTAGTGTCCATCCAGTTGAAAACTGATTTACTGCCCAGGGATCAACAATGGCTGACAGCCCCTTAGCTGGGAGTGGGACATTGTGACTCCCTTTCTGATCACTGCTGTGATTTGGGCTGTCTTAATCTTGTACGGGTCTTGGTCATGCATGCAGACCCAGCTATTTGTGTGTACAATATGCTGTCAAGTCCTGAAAATACTGTTTTGTATCAGTCTTCCATAACCCAGCCCTTACAATCTTTCTGTCTCTTCTGTGATGATGCCTTGGAGATAGAGGGAGTGATATAGATATTCCATTTTGACCTGAGCAACTCACAGTCTTTTATTATCTGCACATTGGCCAGCCGCGAGTCTCTGTATTATTATCTGGCTGCTCCACAAATAAACTCCTTTCAGGAGGGTTGAGACCTACACTAAACTATGAGTGTAAAGATAAAATCTTGGAGGAACATTAATGTATTTATCGGAGTAGTAATTAGTAGTAAGTTCTGCCCTAGGGTTTATAGCACACCTACCCATGTGTTCTTTTACCAGAAATGAGTTCTATCTTGTGAAGACAGACTTCATAGAGTGATTGGTTATTCTCATAACACTAGTGCCACTGTGGAATCATTGTTGGGCATATATTGTTGGGCGATTTTACAGTAGCCTGCCATGTTCCCAGCAGTTTAGATTTCTTCTCTCCCCTAGTAATGCGAATAGTACCTTCTAGCACTGAGAGAGTTAACCCACAGTGATAAAGCTTCCAGATCAATACCACCTTGGCTTTCCCCATGTCTTATGATTCAAGTATGTGGTATCTTCAGCAAAAATTCTCACCATCAAATTGGAGGGTAACCAAGAAGAGTGATGATAATATTTGATGGGAACTCTGAGGTATTCCACTGACCAAAAACTCAAAAAGAGGTAACTCACCCCTGGCACCAGAGTTTTTATTTGCTTTCCCATGGTGTCCATTAAAGGGATTGCCATCCCTCAGGGGTTAATCCATTTAAAGTCCTTTTATATGTGTAGATGTGTATACTATAGTAAATTTCTACCAGAGTTTTCCACATGTCCTTTTCAGAGATCTTTAGTTATTCCTCCCTTTAACCCCTTGTCTACCTTCAATGTGGTTACTAAGACATAGACTCTCACTGAACCTGGATTTAGCCAATTTTGCCTAATCTGACTGTTCAGGAATCCACAGAGATCCAATTGTCTCCACATCTTCAGTAATAGGATTACCGAAGCATATACTACTACAGCTGGCTCTTTATATGGGTTTTAGGGATCAAACTGGGTCATTGTGCTTACACAACAAGCTATTTTACCACTATGCTATCCACACAGTCAACCAGATACTTGGTAATTGTAGCTGGACAAGTCTTGGAATATGCAGTGGTCTCTATTGACTAGAAAATGATTTAGGCTCAGTGGCAAAGCTCAGTGGTAAAGCACTTGGCTACTATGCACAAGGTCCTTCATTTCATCCTCGGCAACACAATTTTTGGGAGGAGGGAGGATGACATTTTGGAGCATCTTCTCTCTGGTTTATCAAAAAATAAAAGATCCCAGTTATACACTAGGTAAGGTCAGTTGATCTTGTGGAGCTCTATTCTTCCTTTTGTCTGATAGAGAAAAGTATCTTATATCTACCAGAATTGACTTCACTGACATTTCCCCTGTATATGGACTAGGAGTCTTTGTGGGGCACACTTACCTTTACCATCTGTAAGCTGGACAAGATTTCTCCCCTTTCTAATGCCTCCCAGCTTGCACCCATTGAGGTGGCTACAATTCTGGCTAGAAATGTCTTCCAAGTGCACTGGAAGCATGAGATGAAACCACAGAACTGGTCAAAGTACAGATGAAGGATCTTTTGTCAGACTTTGAGGCTCTCCCAGGCATCCATCCCCCTAATGAGTATTCCCCATGATGTTGAGAAGCAGCACTTCAGACTTACTCCCTCTTCTGACCTCAGGCTCATAACTATACAACTCCAGAGTTATTCCCAGCTGACAGCATCTGGAGAAGAGTAAGTGTGCACTAACATTTAGGGGAGTGAATTAGGAAGGACTATCAGCGTGTAGCATAGGTTCAAAGTTATGTTTCTCTAGAGCTAGCTGGGAATTACATACAGAATTCATATATGTCTTTGAGTCTTCTAAAATTTAAATGAAAGAAGGAGAAAGAAATGGAGGAAAAAAACAGACAATTATTAAAACAAAACACACACACGCGCGCGCGCATACACACACACATACACACACACACACATACATACACACACACACACACACACACACACACACACACACACACACACACACACACACACACACAAACTAAAGCCAAAACACTGTTAAGTGCCCTCCAGTGGCCCACAGTCATCAGTAGCTAGGATGTAATCATGTGCTTCTGGCTACTTTATCCCACATAAAGAACCTGGAAAATGTGTTTAAACTACTAATAGGCCACTGAAAAGCTTGTGCTTTTAGAAAACTGTTCTTAACCGATACATCATTCGTATGTAATACCTTTGTAAACATTACTGGATAAGTACATGGTATGCATCTTGATTCAGTATATAATCTTGGTAGAATTCTGTGTAATTCAAGATGAGGAATCATTAAAATGACTGATGGCTGCCAGTTATCAAACAACACCTACTTGTTAGCTGTTGCACCTACACAGGGCTGTATATCGATGTATTTGTTCTTCTCTGCTCTAATTCTCAGTGGGGAATTCTGTCACCCTTCCCCTCAACCCTCAACCCTATCATCTCAGGGTCCAACGTGTTCCAAATACCTGCCAGATTGTACCCACTCACAACACAAAGCCAGCAGGGAAGTGTTCAGAGCTAAAGTGAATAAGAGAAATAAGCATGCTATATACAGATATTAACTCTCCTTATTCCCAGAGGTTCACAAAGCCATCCCTGCCACCTGCAAGTTCTTTGTAGAGAAGCAGGCATCACCCATTCCATTTAGCTCTTAGATAGCCAAATCTGAAGTGTGGATTCTGACAAAACATATGTTTCACTATATTCCCATCATAGTCAAACATTTAAAAATATAGGATGAGGAGATGTTTGCTGTCTGACTTGGCGTAGTTCTGGTATCATTAGAAATGTGTGGCATTCTGTCCAGCTTCTAGCCATTATAAATAAGACTTCTATGAACATAGTGGAACATATGTCCTTATTATATGTTGGAGCATCTTTCAGGTATATGCCCAGGAGTTAGATAGCTGGGTCCTCAGGTGGTACTATGTCCAATTTTCTGAGGAACTGTCAGACTGATTTCCAGAGTGGTTATACCAGTTTGCAGTCCCACCAACAATGAAGGACTGTTCCTCTTTCTCCACATCCTTGCCAGCATCTGCTGTCTCCCCTGAGTTTTTGATCTTAGCCATTCAGACTGATATGAAGTGCCCAGGGACTAAATCACCATCCCAAGAGAACACAGGGATGGACCTATGGCTCCATCTGCATATGTATGTAACAGAGGATGGACCTTGTTGGGCATCAATGGGGGGGTAGAGGGGGAGAAGCCCTTGGTATGTCAAGGCTTAACGCCCTAGTGAAGGGGAATGTCTGGGCAGGGAGGTGGGAGAGAGTGGGTTGGTGGATGAGGGAGCACCCATAGAAGCAAGAGAGGATGGGATAGCAGATTTCTGGAGAAGAAACCAGGAAAGTGGACAACATTTAAAATGTAAATTTAAAAAAATCCAATAAAAGAAACAAAAAGAAATGTATCTGTCATGTAAAGAAAGCCAATGAACCTCAGATTGCTCATGTATACCCCATTTGTAGTTTGTTGGGAGTATCAAGAGAGAGTATATTGGCCACTGCTGAGCATGGAGAATGGCAAGCATTACTCAGATGTCATTAGTGTTTGTTAACTGTTGTTATCACCACCATCATTATTTCCTGTAGGTCCCATAGGCACCCTAGTTACAGCTGTTCCCATGGCCTGGCAGTAATTAGACCTACATTCCCACTGGTGGGCCTGACATCTGACAGAGGTTACAGTTCATGTTTCCTATACATAAAACTGAAGACTGCTTCTTCCAAGGTTCATTCTGAGGTGTGTGACAACAATTCCTCTGCTGTGGCCTTATTACAGTTAGGTGTTCGTTTTTGTTTTTGATCCCAGTGAAGGAATTTGGGGATGGCAAAAGACAGACCAACCCAGAGGATTTTGAGTGAGGGTTTTCATTTCAGCTAAACACTTGGAGACACACCCATCCCCCGTGGCATCCCCCTGTTGAGCAATGTCCTTGAAAGAAGTTGGAAAGTACTGCTATGCAACTCTTGGCTCTTGAGACAGACAAGATGGGGAGCTGGGCTGAGGGCAGGCCTAGTGACCTACACCATACATCTAGTACACTCCCTGTGAGACCATTTGTCTTGAAGGGAGAGACCAAGGACTGGGCCATATATTCAGATTAAATCACAAATACTATGTGGCTTAATTCTTCCTGTTTTGAATGTAAATTCTTAAGCAATTGGTCAGTATCCTTCTATTTAGGGAACCAAAAAGAGTAAGTATCATTCAAATGAGGAACCCTTGGGAAACTAAACAAATTTCATGAAAACATGTAGATGTTGGAAAGACCAAGGGTTGATGTCAGTGCAAGCATCTGCAGGCATTTTGTGAGCACTGGCAACACATATGTTGAGATTTTCTTTTCTGTATAACACTGGGGAAAAAGGAGAATCTACAGTTCCTTATTCTTCCTACACTCCATTTCTACTAAGGATTTACTCACCTTTAGTGAGACTCAGAATGTGAAGTTCATGCCATTCTTGTTTCTGAGCCCTGCTCCTCCAAGCACCATCTAAGTGCTGATGGATCTGTTGTGATGTCTCTCATGCCTGTCTTACTCTTTTAGCTCTGCTGTTTGATTTCAGGGATGTTATGGTTTCAATAGGAGCATTATAATCATAATTTTCAATACCCTTATTGTCCCTTCCAGTCCGTGTGTGTGTGTGTGTGTGTGTGTGTGTGTGTGTGTGTGTGTGTGTGTGTGTGTGTTGTGCCTGGTACTAGAGTAAATTCCTAAAGATGTTCATTTGATCATGTACCTATGACAATGTCTGGCTTTATCTGTCTTCATCCCTAAAAGTCTCTTTTTTGCATCTGCATACTCTATTTCAGTGGAATTGACCTATTCAAGTATATCACTGCCCTTCCAGAACATTCCCTGGACCTCTATAGAGCTCTGTGACATTTTTTCTTTTAATGAGAAATAGAGTAGGCAACAAGAATATATATTCCTTTCTGCTTCATTGATTTAAATTTATTTGTTTATTTATTTATTTATGATGAATTTATGATGTATAAGAATGGGTAAGGGTTGGTACAAAACATGCCACATCATGCATGAATGTAGCATTCATAGGACAGCTTTTTAAGCTTGTTCTCTCCCTTCATCATGTGCATTCCAGGAATCAAACTTGCTTCAACAGGCTTGAAGTGCCTTTACTCTCTGAGCCATGGTTCTAGTCTGCTTTTCATTTCTGTCATAAAAACCATGACCAAAAGCAACTTGGTAGAGGAAAGGGCTTAGTTCAATTTACTGAAAGAAAATAGGCCAATAATAACTCAACTCAAGAGCTTGAAGCAGTTACCATGAAGAATGCTTCTCACTGGCTTGCTCCCACTAGCTCCTGCTCATCCAACTTTTTTTTTTTTTTTTTTAACTTGAGTATTTCTTATTTACATTTTGAATGTTATTCCCTTTCCCGGTTTCTGGGCAAACATCCCCCTAAGCCTTCCCCCTCCCCCTCTATATGGGTGTTCCCCTCCCCATCCTCCCCCCATTACCGCCCTCCCCCCAACAATTACATTCACTTGGGGTTCAGTCTTGGCAGGACCAAGGGCTTCCCCTTCCACTGGTGCTCTTACTAGGCTATTCATTGCTACCTATGAGGTTGGAGCCCAGGGTCAGTCCATGTATAGTCTTTGGGTAGTGGCTTAGTCCCTGGAAGCTCTGGTTGGTTGGCATTGTTGTTCATATGGGGTCTCAAGCTCCTTCAAGCTCTTCCAGTTCTTTCTCTGATTCCTTCAACGGGGGTCCCGTTCTCGGTTCAGTGGTTTAATGATGGCATTTGCCTATGTATTTGCTGTATTCTGGCTGTGTCTCTCAGGAGAGATCTACATCCGGTTCCTGTTGGCCTGCACTTCTTTGCTTCATCCATCTTGTCTAATTGGGTGGCTGTATATGTATGGGCCACATGTGGGACAGGTCCGGAATGGGTGTTCCTTCTGCCTCTGTTTTAATCTTTGCCTCCCTATTCCCTGCCAAGGGTATTCTTGTTCCCCTTCTAAAGAAGGAGTGAAGCATTCACATTTTGATCATCCATCTTGAGTTTCATGTGTTCTGTGCATCTAGGGCAATTCAAGCATTTGGGCTAATAGCCACTTATCAACTTTCTTATACAACCTAGGATCACCTGCCCAGGATATGCTGGCAGGTGATCACACTACTGTCCACAATATGCTGGGCCCTCCTTCATTAATTAGAAAACAAACAAAAATCACCTCACATGCTGAATCCAGGATATTCTTAAGCTGAAACACCTTCTTCCCAGTGAGTTTAGTTATTGTTGCACTGACAATAATAACTAGCCAGTATAACCATGTGGTGATCCCCATCCTAAGACTTCTCAGTGTATGTCCCTATAGACGGGTACATAAAATGTAAGTTTACAGTCAAAATGGCAGAGAAATAAAGATATGTGCCACTACATCAGCAAATAAATCAGTGTGCCCCCCAAATCTCCATGAATTCATTTCTTATTCCAGCTTCTTTTTGAGCCATTAGATATAATTATCAACACATCTTGAGAACCCATCCAGGAATAAAATGCACTCACAGCCTGTGTTGTGTTGTATGCTTACTTGTTTTTATGTTTTTAAAGAAATTTATAGTCCCTGAATTGCTAGCATCTAATTGAAAAGAAAAGCCTGCACCTGGTCCAGGAACAGCACCTGCTGGATAGGTGACTCTCTGGATAGGTGACTGTTTCCTGTCTACAGTTTAGGGAGAACTGTGAGCTCCATATGTTCTTTTCTTCCACCTTATAAGATGTGGGAATGTGATCACAGGAAAGTCCTAAGGCTTATAAGGAAGAGGGCAAGCTAGGATTTGAAGGTGAAAGGAAACACTCTGTTTCTCCCAGATGATCACCTTAGTTTAGCAAAACAGCTCAGTTCCTAGCATCTGAAATGCTATGATTAAAGACTGACTTCCTGTCTCTTCATATGCAAATCTGCTTAGGGTGTCATTCATTTGCATCCGAATAAAAATGTAATAGTACTTTGAAAGTAAGAACTGAGTGTCCAACCTTTTCACACCTACAAGTTTGCAAAGAAGAATTAAACTCTTGGAAAACAAAACAAAATAACCAGAATGGGGTTGGGGAGTTGTCTCTTAGTTAAAAGCACTTGCTGCTATTGCAGAAGACCAGAGCCTGGGTCCCAGCACCGATGTTTGTTAGCTCACTGTTGCCTGTAACTCTGGCTCCAGGGAAAGTCTAGAGGCCTGGTCTCCACTATATACCTGAATTTATGTGTAGATACACACATTCACACACACATTAAAAATAAAAATAAAAAAAAGAGAAGTTTTACAAATGAGACCTCAAACTTAAAGAGATCAGTATCATTTGGAGTCATTAGCTCACTAACCTGAATGGAAAACCCTCAGTCCGGGATGAAATCTAGCAAAAGTTTTGATCACTGTAAAAGATGAAGCTGAATACAGAGATTCACCGGCAGCAAGTGCTTGAAGGTTCTAATTGAGTCCTCTGGGTATCCTGACTTAATAGCATATTTAAAGTGCAACAGGATATGTTCTAATTTCTATAATTCTCAATAATGATGCCTGTATTTCCCCTTCTTTTCTCTTTTTCTTTCCCCAACTCGTCTATATAAATATCCACTGTTTCTTTAAATCACACTTAATTAGAGGATTTTTGCGGTTTTTCTTTTTACACGTTGTCTCCTGTTGGAAGTGGGTTAATCCCGAATCTCTAATAAATATGAATGGATTAAAGAGAATCATGAGTTCAAGATCATTTTAGTATCCTGGGCATAATTGTTAAAATCTTCACCGTCTCCTGGGATGTGTGGGATTACATCAATTAAATCATGTCTCTGTAACTGAGCGCAGTGGCCATAAATGTGACTGTGTTTGCTAGCACCCTCTCTGTATTTAATTTGCTGGGCTGTAATGGATTGTCAGAACAGTAAATGTGAGGCAGGTAACGTAAACTGTAATGATGGTAATTATCTGAATGGATCAATCATTGTGTTATTGTAACCTGATGTGGGTAGAGGCGAGATGCAGGCATCCCATATAAATTCTCATTTTCCGTTTTATTTCCTTGCATGCTTTCCCCCAAGATATCTAGAGTGAAACCGTGTAAACTGGCTGCCACAGTTGTCTCTACTCTCTTTTCCAGTCTCCTTAGTTGTGTCAGCAGATCCCATCCCAAACACCCTTTCTCCCAAGAAGGCAGTCACCTTACAGGATTGGGGTTCCAGCTCTTGTCCTGATACTTTAAGCTTTGAAGCTTAAGTTGTTTTAGTTGAATAATTTGTATCTCTCTCTCTCTCTCTCTCTCTCTCTCTCTCTCTCTCTCTCTCCCTCTCTGTCTCTGTGTGTGTGTGTGTGGGTGTGGGTGTGTGGGTCCCCATGCATTGTGGCATTGTGTGTGAAAATACCTTTCCGTGTGTCAACCTCAGTTATCGTGCTGCATGTAACATCCAATTTGGTTTTGATATAGGGTCTCTTACTGGCGTGGAACTCGCTGAGTAAGCTGGCTGGCCGCCCAGGAAGCTCTAACTAAGAATGCCCTGTCTCTGCCTCCCTAGGTTGGGATTACAGATGCATGCCACCATACTTAACTTGCATGCATTAGTTTTCAGGATTGAACTTGGGTCCTTGAGCTTAGGTAGCAAGCGCTTTATAGACTAAGACAAATCTCTCCCAGATTTGTCCCTTAAAGAACTATAAAGCCACAAAGTGAAATACAGGTTGCTCCCCTAAATATCTACAACAGAACCAAACTAGACTATCCTCCTATGTGGGCTGGGGGCAGGAACTGAGTGATTGCATTTGCTGTTCCTGAAGCAAGTTCAACAAGACAGAAGTGAAGCAAGCCTACAAGGAAACAGCACCAAGCTGGGCAAAGCTCCCATTTTCATGTTGGCTGTTAGTGGTTGTGTGAGAGGAAGAGTCATGTGTCTTTAGTTAGGGATGACTACTGGTAGATAGGCTATCCATGCCCAAGGAGATGAACTCATATCCATGTGCTATTTGCAATAGACACAGAGGGTAATAAAAAAGACTTGAAGTTGAGAGGCAGATATATTGGGGACAAGGGAAGGATTGAGGAGATAGAACTAGAGTAGATATAACCAAGATAATGGTGGAGAATTTCCCTAGCTGCTTGGTAAAGATGGACCCCTGGGTTGAATACCAAAGGTTCAATCCTTCCCAAAGAGAGGGCATGGGAGAAGGAGGAAGAAGACAGAATTGTGTATTTGAGATTTTAAAGAACAAATTGATGAATGCTACTAATGATTAATAATGATAAGAAGAAATGAAATCCTATGGCACGCCTTTCTCATTGTGGAAAACAACAGAACTCAATTTCAAGGTGCCATAAGTGGAAAGTGACCTGTGGTGTACCACAGAAGCACGGCCATAGCCTGTGTCCAGGGAAGATGCAGAGGAAGCCTGGGAGAAAAGTCACATCCCGAACGAGAAAGCCTAGAGTCCCAGTATCAGCACTGGGCACAGTGTGAACAGAGTTGCTATGCTGGCTGAGAGGTAGGACACAAAATGGCTGATCCATGTTGCTTCCTGAGAAAGATGCCATGCTCAAGGAAAGTGAGGCAAAGAGGGGGTACAGTTTAGAGATGTTGTAAAGGGGAAAGAGGAAAGGGGGTTCAAAGTGATCAGGAAATAAGAGTGAATGTAGGACCATCCCCCACCAATCATCATCCAGTAAAAAGGACCAAAATAAGAGCACAGTGAGTTGTAAGAGTCCTCGAAGGGAAGGGAAATGCCCAGTCAGTAAAATACCCAGCATGCACTCATAGGGCTTGATTTGGATTCTCAGCTCCCACAAAGAAACTTCTGACGTGGCTGCAGGTAACCTGTAACCCCAGCTCTGGGGAGGAGCAACGGACGCATCCTGTGGCTTGGTGACAAGCTAGCCTGGATGAATTAATGAGCTACAGACTCACTGAGAGACCCTATCTCAAAATAGTAAAGTGGAGAATAAGTGAGAAGACAGCTTGACATCAACCTCCAGCCTCCAGATACACAGGCACACATGTGAAGGCACACAAGCACTTGTTCAAAGGCACACATGTGAAGGCACACAAGCACTTGTTCAAAGGCACACATGTGAAGGCATATGGGCATTTGATCAAAGGCACACATGTGAAGGTGCACAGGCAGACAGGCAGCCAAGCAGGCAATCAATCCACACGGTAATCCAGCGGGTAAGCTGAGTGATTGCATCTGATAAACTGGTGAGGCTGATGTGGAAACGGGACAGTCGTGCCTAAATGTGCAATGCAGCGAGGGACCAAAAGGTGCTGCTTTAAAGAGGCTTTGGAGGAAAGAAAACCTGGAGAGCAAACAGCTAAGACGCCTACCATAGAGTTGGACAGAAAGGGAGTGCTGAAGCAGAGTCGCACTGCATGCCTCTCAGTGTAGCTTTGACTTCTGTAATCATGCTAATAGTTAACATATTCAGGACAATAAAATGAAATCAAAAAGAGGGAAAATTAAATTTGAACACTGTCAGAAACAAATGAGTTGCCTAGCAGCCCCTGGATGGGAGAGCAGAGAAGTGACCTGGTCACCTCTGAACAGAGAATTTTGATTAATACCTTTACTCTGAAAGAGAACATATTGTCACCTCTCCCTAGCACGGATTTTCCTAGTGTAACAGTTTTCTGGGCACTGTGGGGGTGGAACGAGACAGGAAATAACTGCTGTAGGAGCCCAGTTCTCACTGTAAGAATTGGATGCTAGAGATGGGAAGTGCAAATGGTCAAGAGAAAGGAAGGGGCTAAGAGGGTAGGTGAGGAGGAACACTGAGAAGAAGAGAGGAACGGAATATAGGGAAAGGAATCAAATGGAGGAGAAAGGAAAGGAAGAAGGGAGGGGGAAGGGAGGAAGTCCCCAGCACACAGACAGGAGATATTTCTGTCAAAGGGTACAGGGTATTAAAACGAATTATGAACTAGAAAAACTCATTCTAGAGGGCATCATTAGTCCAAGGCTGAAACTGAAATGGGGAGTGTGGACCATAGCACCATAGCGTACAAATGTATTTTAGGAAATCCATAACCATCCTTTGGTTGTACTCAAGAGCATCCTAACCCACACAAGGGACAAATGGTGTCTTGTCTGAAACCTGCCTCGATCATGCAGGAAAGAGATGGGAGGGAAGAAAAGTGGTTGAGCAGATGCAGCTAAACGTCTACTACTGTAATGTGAGGGAAGGTGTGCGGAAGTCTACATGGTTTTTGAAAGTTGTGTGTGTGTGTGTGTGTGTGTGTGTGTGTGTGTGTGTGTGTGTGTGTGCGCACGCGTGCGTGTGCATGCATATGTGCAGAGGCTATAAAGGGAACACACTAACCTGTATACCTTCTCAAAGTCTCCTGCACTCAGCAAACTGATTAAGAGTGCTCCTTCCAGGGCTGAGGAGTCAGCTCAGTCAGGATAGTGGTCTTTTGTGCAAACATAAGGACCCGAGTTCCATCCCCATAACCCACTCATGTAAAAAGCCAGTCATGGTGCTACCTTGCTACCTTAACATCCCCACCACAATAAACTTTACCTGAACTATGAGCAAGAAACACACACACACACACACACACACACACACACACACACACGTTTGTCAACTTGTTTTTATTACAGCAGTGAAAGAGACTGATAGCATATCAACACTCCCATGGCCACTCCTTTGAGGAGCAGGAGGGCTATAATTAGAGGAAGCAGGGTAGAGAGAGAGCCATAGGATCGTTCAGAGTGTATAGTCCAGTCACTGGCTGGCACCAAGAATAGCACCTAGACTTTGTCTTTCAAGTTGAAAACTTTGCCTGAGATTCATTTTTGTGGCCACGACAAGTATTAGGCTTCGAGACCATGCCAAGTCTTAATGTAGTAGATGTAAGCGTTTCTTACATTTTCATAGCATAAGATAAATACTAGCATCCTTCTGGGGAACAGCCATGCATAGAGCATGATTTGATTTTCGACTCGTTCGGAATATCAAGTTCCGATTTCTTAGAATGATAACGTATGCTTGTGAGCGAGCCTGTAAGACAGGAGTCATCCCTCCGATTCTTATAATAGCAGTTAGAGCAAACCTGTCAAAGGTACTTCTAAGAGATTACCCAGGGTCCTGCGGAGGTATATTTAGCAACCATATTGAATGAGTTGTCACATAACACAACGTTTCATTGATTTATGGGTGTTATTTCTGTCTCTTACTGCAGGCGGAGAATTCAGCCCTGGCGCTGGAAAACGAGAATCAGAGAGAACAGTATGAGAGATGTCTTGATGAGGTAAGGCTGGGGAAGAGGGCGGAGGAGAGGCTGGACTGCGTCAGGATCTTGATAGGTATAAGGGCAAGTGCATCCCATGCTCCACAGAAGGATAATGTTTTCCTCCAACAAAGGGAGTTGTAAACAGGTGTCCACTGAGAAATAATAGTTTCTTAGCCTCCTCTCCCCCATAAATGCACCCTCTTCATATCTCTTTTATCTCACCTCTCTCCCCTCCCTCCTCTTTCCTCTCTGCTCTCTCTCCCCTTTCTTTCTCCTTTCTCTCCTCTCTGTCTCTCTCCTCTTTTTCCTGTCTCTGCCTCTCCTTCCCCTCCTTCCCATCATCCCTCTCTCTGGCTTTCATCTCTCTCTCCTGTATGAATGCCTCTCTATGTCTATTTCTTCTCTCATTTCCCCTTCCTTCTCTCTTCCTCTCCTCCGTTCTTCCCCTCTTTTCTCTTTCTCTTTCTCTCTTTCATATCTCCTCTCTGTC